>NC_071571.1:60119166-60396666 GCF_024509145.1 Vidua macroura
GGTGCAGTCCTTCAGGAATGGATTGCTCCATCCATTGCTCCAGGGGTCATAAGTCCTGACAGAAAGCTGCTCCAGCTTTGCTGTTGTGGGCTGCACTCTTCATGGACCCCCAGGTCTTGCCAGGGACCTGCTCCAGCACAGGCTTCCCATGGGGTCACAACTTCCTTTGGGCATCCACCTACTCCAGGATGGAGTACAGGTGGATCTGTGCTCCCCCATGGACCTCCATGGGCTGCAGGGGCACAACTGCTTCACCATGGTCTTCACCGTGGGCTGCAGGGGAATCTGTTTCAGTGCCTGGGGCACCTCCTCCCCCACCTTCTGCACTGACTTTGGTGTCTGCAGGGCTGTTCCACTCACATGTTCTCACTTCCTCTCACCTGGCTGCTGTGTAGTGCAGCAGTTTTCCTCCCTTTCTTAAATACATTATCCCAGAAGTGCTACCACTGTCATTGATGGGCTCAGCCTTTGTCAGTGGCAGAAGCATCTTGGAGCCAGCTGGCATCGGCTCTCTTGGACTTAGGGGAAGCTTGTGGCAGCTTCTCACAGAAGTCACTTTGTAGCCTGCCTCCCTGGCCCCTGCTACCAAAACCTTGCCATACCCCAAACCGTCGACTCCAAATTAAGGTCATTTTCAAGGACTTGTGTACCAAGTTTTAAGTTCTCTTCCATTCCTGTCATTCCCTGTCCTGTTCCAGTCTCTTTTTTTCTATCCTCTTCTCATCTGACCAATCTCTTGGCTCCTCTGCTGTCTCCTTTGCTTTCCTCTGTGGCCCTTCATTGCCTTTTCTCTCGCACAAGACTGTCCCCATTTTCTTGCTAAGCTCTTTGTGATTACCCCCTGTACCTTTTGGTCTCTGTTGGACGTGCTCTTTTTGCCCAGTCCCAGCCTCTCCTCTGGGAGGGCAGCCAGCACTCCCACAGTGACTACATTGCATCAGCCCTGAGAACCTTGGTGCAGCTGAAGGACTGAATGTTGTGGGATGTCAAGCGTTTTCTGTATTTTATTTTTGTTGTACCTTGGTGACTTGCAGGTTTTCTCTGGAGCTTTGTCCAAACTACTGGACTGAGAAGGATGTATGTTTTTTGGTACACAGACAGACCAGTGGCATTAGCTCTTTAAACTACCTGTAGCATTTTTTAAGATCATTTTTGTCAAGGATAAGTTGAGATTTTCATGTGTGTGGAGTGTTGTCATGTCCTCCTGGAGTGAGAGCTCCAGGCATGATGATGATGTCCTTGAGTGTCAGATGTATGAGCTGAAGTGTAGGCTCTGGAATGTGCAGAGCCTATCAGAACATGCACTGAATTTACCAGCCAGTATTGCAGACTGTTGAGTTCACAGGTGGCTTCCTAACAAAACACAGACTTGCTTTGGCAAACCTGGCACAGCATGTGACACAGTTAGGGGTGTGCTTGGCTCCTGTGGTTCTGCTGAACTGCAGGTCCTTAAGTTTTCCCTCAGTGATTGATTATTCTTTCTTTGAGGGGGTTAACTCTTCTCTAGGCTGTACATCTTCTGACTCTGTATCTTCTCCTCCACAACTGCACTGCACTGTAAAGTCACTTTAAAAACCCAGCTGGCTTTCTCCATTGAGGGAATGAGTGACAAATATCCTTTGTATTATGGATATTTGTTAAATTCCTATTCAGCTATCTCATGGTATTCCTGAATTTCCCTTTTGTCAACAGTGAGCAGTTAGTTTGATCAGCCTGGCTGAGCATGTGCTTTTAGTGAGGGTGCCTAGCCACGTCAGGACAGATTCACAATTAAATTGTGATTAGTTGCCCAGCAATCATTAATACGCTTAAAATCAAAGGAGGAGAAATACTGACTGTCAGCAAGCAAGGTGCCAGTTTTATTACTCTCAGTTTATTGCTTTCCTAATTAAAATCTCAATCAATCCCTTGACCACCACCTGCGTCTACAAATGTCGTGTAAGTGTGATGTAAAGTGACTTGGTGTGACTGGGAACGTGCACGGGGCAGGTGGTGCAAGCTCTTTGCACCAAGCACAAATTATGTTTAGAGTTCAGCAGTTTTTTTCTTTCTCTGATTATTTATTTATGTTTTTAGAATGACCTTGGATGGGAAATGACTGCTCACTTAACCCCATATCCTTGCTTGCAGTTCCACATAGTTTCTGTGGAAGGTCCTGATTGTAGACCTGTTTTGTGCTGTGGGCCACATGACCTGAGTTACAAAAGGCTTCTGTACAAACTGATGCTTTTGTCCACCCTTTCCATGTGGGGACAGAATGGGCTGCAGCATTTGGCTTGGAATGGCATTGTGCACTTGTGCCCAAAACACAAATCCTGCAAGGTCCTGCCTGAGTGTTTGAAAAATGAACATTAAGTCCTGCCCTGCTACATGGACCTGACTGTGTGTGATGGCGTCTGTGCTGGCAAGATGTAAATTGCTTGTAATTATGACAAATCATGTGCAATGCTCATTCTGTGAACTACAAAGCTTTTGTCCACTGCTGCTTATCCAGCTGCTTAAAAAGCTCTCATGATAAAGTGCATGAAGCTCAGAAACAGCCTTCCAGGTTTGGTTGTTCACATTTTGTTGAGGACACTGAAAATAATTTGGTCTGTTTGAAGAAATTGCTTCTATTCCCCAGAGTTTCTCCTGATATGGGGGAGCAGAAGCTGGACTACAGGACAGGAAATACTTAGCAGAAGAGCAAGATGAAAGCAAGTTTGGTTATTAAAAGGAACTCTGAGCATTGCTCTTGATCTGTGTCCTTGATAAAAATCCCTAGTGCTGTTCATCCTTCCAGTAACAGCTGCAGACATGTAATTTCTCCTCTTTCTGTATTACTGGACAATCTGTCTGCTTTTTTTAGTTTTTTAGACATTTTCTGCAGTAATGAGTTATTTCTTCTATCTGTTTTGTTTGTTTCAGCACATGCTAAAAGTGTGCATGCATGAGAAAGCAATCTGTGTGTTACTTTATCTTGCATGAGCACAGAATGGCATGCAGAAGTAACTGCTGGGATGAATTGTTGTTCTTTTCCATGCATTGTGTGGCAGCCATGTTTACAGAACACCACTGAGTCAAATATCCTAGCTGGAGATTTTAAAATGTTTGATACCTTCATAGCCACAGGTGTTTGGAGCTGTAATTGCTGAGATAAGAGTGCTGCAGTTTGTGGAGCAGAGAGTTTGATCCTCCCTTCCAAGTACAGTGCTACCTGTCTTGGCTAGGCATGCTGTCTGCCCCTGTCAAGGGGAGTCCCTGCCCGCTGTTGGGTATAAATACTAGCTGCAGTAGGTGGGATCCTCTGGCACAGCAGGTCTAATCCAAAACCAAATTCTCAGTAAACACTCTTCCCTTTCTTCTGCCTTTTAGTATCAAGATGGTGCTGATGTGGACTAGTGGGGACACATTCAAGACTGTTTACTTCATCCTGAATCAGGCCCCTTTCCAGTTCTCCATCTGTGGACTCCTGCAGGTATTTGTGGACATCGTTATCCTGTTGCAGGTTTACTTGTACAGCCACTACCCTCAGAAGCCCGTGTCCCACACTGCACACCCAGCCAGCACCAAGGCCCTGTGAGGAACTTGGCTGGGCACATTGCAGGTCAGCAGAGTCAGCCATGGCATCTCTTCTTCCACTTGTAAATACTCCTGTGTTGCTAAGTTGAAAGCAGAAATGAGAACAAGGATGGAAAATATGGCTGCGCGTCCAGCTCAGGAGGTTCTGTGTTAAATAACTTGCTCTGTTTTCAGACTTAGCTGTACAGAACTGTTTCTTGGCGGGGGTAGGGGCACTTGATTTTTGCATACGTACCTATGAGCCTTATTAATTCATAAATGTTTGTATATTTAATCACAAGGGCTGGATGGTTTGTGGTTTTAATGCTATTTTAAAATGTTATACCACAGAAATCATAGGATATTTTGTCTGAAACTTCTACCTATTTATATAATATAAAGTCTGTATATTGGCAGGAAGTTTGTGGTGTTTGCTAGCATTCAGTATCTCCACGATGGAAGAAGCAGTATTCAAGAGCAAATCCAGGAGCTTTCTCTTTTCCCTATAAGGGTGTCTGGTGAGAGAAGGTGGGAGTGGGAGGCCCTGCAAAGAGGGGCACAGCCAGAAATGAGCTGGCCACAGATGCTGTAAAGCTAAAGAGCGAGCAGATGTTCATCCCTGATGCAGGAGGACACATGGAGGAGATGATGGAGGGGGTCTGATGGTGCTGGAGTCACATCTAGACTGGCACAGCCAGTCATCCAGGCAAAAAAAGGAGCCAGTGGGAGACTGCAGGGAACTTAGGTAGTCATGCTTTGAAACTGTGGGGTGTGGGAATAGCCTGCCCTGCACCTGGGGGGCAGCACTGCCCCTGCAGCTGTGCACAGGACAGAGCTGGACTGTAGGATGTCTTTCCCAAACCAAGGGGCCAGCAGATGGGTGTTGCCAGTATTGCCAGGCAAGTATTTCTAGATGTGATTGAGCCGCAAAGATAGAAGCAGGTCCACTTTCATTGGCTCAGAGAAAAAATTTAAGACAGAGAAAAAGCTGCATCCCCTGGAGTGGGACCAGCATCTGACAGCTTGATTTGTTGAGGTTGAGATTCATGTTCATGTTGTTCAATGCCAAGCAAGAACCATGTTATGTTTTGGGGTGTTTCCTGCATTGGCTCAACAAGGAAGGAGTCCATGTTTTCCTTTTACTGTTGTGAACTGTTAGGCTTTTAAAGAAGTTCTTCTCTTTTAGAAGAATCAGCAGCCTGTACTGAGAGGCTGAGAGAGCAGAGTTCATGTAGATGTTGCTCCTAAAGGCCATTAGCCAGCATAGGTCACCATGCTCTGTCTGTGACGTGCAGCTGCTGGTAGTGTTGACCTGTGGGGGCTGTCACCAAGCCCCTGGGCTCCTGTTGTGACACTGCTGTCATGAAGCTGCCCCAGGTGATGTGAGGAGGCTGTAGCAATGCTCTTGGTCCCAGGAACAGCTATGCCTGTGCTGCTTCCTTCATGAGGCTTCTTTCCTCTGCTGGGTGAGTCCCATCTGGCCACAGGCAAGGTGTTGGACAGATTTTTCAGAATAATTTTTTCTCTAAGAATAGCCCAAGAGCTTATGTTTTCTTAGCAGTGGCAGCAAGTCTCACGTTTGATAACTTCAGTGTGTAAGTCAGATACTTTCCCTACCGCACTTTCTTTGGGAACCTCACGATTTGAATCTGGACTGTCGTCATTGGTGGCAAACTGTCCAGTGGAGGGGAATCACACTGTGCCAGGCACTGACTCCATGCTCGTTGTTCGATATCATACTCTTCTAGGCCTGAAGTGACCTTACAAAGACAATGTACTCAGCATGGCAGACTATGAATGTTTTGTTCCTCTCTTTTCTCCAATGTTCTGGTTGTGTTACAAGAACATCTTGGCTTTTGTCTTTTTTAATTGAAAATTTAACAACTGGCTTCTCCGGTATGCTGCTTTAACGAGGATTGTATTCCTACTGTTTGAAAACAAACACTTTGTTGTGTGTTTTAATGGTCTGAAGGGTTTTTTTTAATAACTTGTAATGGTAAGATGTTTGTATTTGGTGGTCTTTTTCTAATATTCTGCAAAACAGGGGTGTAAGAAAATAATGAAAACATACTTTTGTATGTTATAGCTTCACCTGGGAGTGCACACTTTTGGCCACCTCTGTGGCTTTGAACTACAGATATTACTGAGGATAAAACAATTTCTGTTTTTTTCCTTTTGAGATTCTTCCTTGGGTGGATTTTTGAGTCTGTCATCAGTACCTAAACCAGTGAGCTCTGCGGACCAGTCTCATTTACACCAGAGCAGCAAATGCTGGAAGAGAAGCCAGTGAAACCATGTCTAAGTCATCTTTTGTATGTGGCATTTAGCAAGTAGGACTCTTGGCCAGGAACTCTAGAACTTCTTGCAAGGTACTTTAGGGACAAAGTGTTACAGAACTTCTGTTTTGTTCTCTAATTGTCAGAAAGTATCTGTTTCAATAATCACCTCAGAGAATAAGAAATCGCCTACTTTAAATGCATATCTTTGAATATATGGCACATTTGATGGACTTTATTTTTTCTGTCAGTTGCAATTTTTTTTTTAATAAAAATTACCTGTTATATATAAATTGCAGTGTTGCTTTGTTTTGTTCAGGTATAAAATGTGTGCTTCTTAACTCTTGTTATAAATCATCTTGTTAGGAGCATTGTTGATACGAATAACTAATGTGGTTTTTCCTTCTGATGGGTGAGTAAGCAGAAGGCATAAATTATCCTGAAGTCATGATGCACAGCAGGGATTCTGGATTTCTGTTCCCTGCTCTTCCATATATACCAGGGTAAATTTAACCATTGAGACCACATAACTTGCGTTTGCAATGCTCACACTAAAAACCAAATTATTAACAGATTATTATGTAGCTTTAAAGGAACCCTGTGTCATGCAGGCTGCAGAATTAAGAGGGACGTGTTTTTGGCAGCCTCTGCACAGAAGATGAGGACACTGAGTCTGTCATCTCATGGCCAACTGCTGCCCCAAGAGAAGTCTTGGCCACTCTCTCTGTTCACTCTGAACAGGAAAACAAGCCAAGGCTGTCAGGAGCGGCCTTGCAGCTGCTGTGCACCTCCTGATCCTGCCAGGCTGCTGATCCAGGATGTTGGGCTGCTCTGGCATGGAGAGGTGGTTTGCTATTGCTGTGTGCAATGACTGCAGGACCTGCAGAAGGGGAGTTGGGGAGGAGAGAGGGCTGGAGGTGTAGGAGAGAGGGTTGGGCAGAGCGAGAGGAGAGATGTGGGGGAGACTGAACTTGCTCAAATAAGGGGTTGAAAGGTGATACTCCTGAAGGGAAGGGATAGAAGGAAAACCAAAACATGAAGATAGGTAAATCAGCAAAATGGACAGGAGAGGAGGAGGAATGTGAGGGTGGAGAGTAAACCCTGCCTGCTCTCTTGCAGTCTGCTGGCAGTGGAGACCCAAGCAGTTCTCACAGCAGTCAAGCCTGCCTAACACTCGCAGTGCCTGCACCTTCTCTCCCAGACAGTGCTGGTATTACTGGCTGCTGCTTTGGCATTCACTGTGGGGCTGGCCCCGAAGGAAACAAAGGGGAACCCCATCTCTGGGTGCTGCAGGAGCCTGCTGGCTGGTGCAGTGCTGCCCCAGACCTCCCTTAGGGTAAATCTCTCCCTCTGCTGTGCATGGCAGGCAGTGGTCTCCACTGTGGCTCCATGGAGGAAGAAATTTCATGGTTAGATGTTTGAGATGCATGCAGTTAGGTGCAATTAAAAATATTTACAACATAAAATAAAGCTCACATTTTGTACTGGGTATTAAGCAAAAATTGGCCCACAGGTTCTGTTTGTTAAATCTGATTGTGATCCTTAGGCTTGAAAGCCAAGCAGGCTTCAAGGACCTGACTGACAACTGTAGCTTTGTTGGAGGCTTTCTATAAGAAAGAAGACATCAATATGAGAGTAAACAGTGTGCCAATAAATAAACACTTCCTGGATACCTGTGCCAACAGCCGTAAATAAAAGACGGGGACTAGAACATAATGTGAGGTTTACCCTAGGGCAGGGGCAGGTCTTCCTGTAAACAGCCTTGTATGCCAGTCCCAAGTGGACGTCAGCATCCAGAAATGCACTGACAGCAAATACAGTGTTTCAGACCCTCCTCCTGCCCTTCTGTGTCCCAGCTTATGTGCACTTGGTCTGGTAGGTGCTAGCTGGGAGTCTGAGGGGCTTCACTCAGCCACAGGTGGGCCAGCAGCACCACACTGGATTTCTCTACCCATAAGCCCTTCCATGTGCCTCTGTCCTCTTCCACTCCAAGGCTTCACAATCCTCTAAGGCTGTGGCTTGTGGCTGCCAAGGATGCTTTGCCCCCTGAAGCATCTGCTGTGAGGCTGCCATAGCCTGTGCCTATTCTGGCGTCAGCAGTGTAGGACAGCAGCCTCTGTCTGGCTTACAGTTGAGATGACATGAGCATCACATTTTTTCTTTGCATTACTGCTTTTTCTTAAGTGAGGCTGCTGTGCTGTAGGAAGTGGCTGTGCACATGTGCTGTATGAGCTGAAGTTGTGTTTGACTTTGTGCCATTACCTTTAGCTCTGTCCCTTTACCAGTTAACACATCCTTAACTCTCCTAAGCTATGGTTTTCATGACTAGTATTGCCAGCTGCCAGAATTTGTAGGTCTAGATCCACGCATGCTGCCACCAAGGTGGATGTGTGGACATGCAGAAGAGGTGGCTTTGCTCATGTTTCGAGTCTTTGTCCCATATAAAAGAGAGAAATATTTCTTTCCTTTTCTTTTTTTCTTTTTCCTTGAGGCAAAACTAGTGTGCTACAATTGTGAAGCACTTAGTTGTTCAAAGAAACAGGTATAACTACCTGCTGGCACTGGTGTGCCTGCAGACAGCAGTGTGGCATTTATTATAGTTAGAGATAAATGGCCTTAAAATCATCTGTGTGCTGTGTCAAAAAACCCCGACCACCATACACAACAAAACCAACATTCTCCAGCAGCTGATCAAAAGCAATAAGCATCACCCATAACAACAGCTGCTCTGGGTGAAATTAATTTTCCTCCGAATGTCTTTTATGTCTGGCAATGTGTGCATCACAACTTTATACAGCTTCCAAATATATGTTGAAAAGGTTCCTGGTTTATATTTGTTTCCTCATCTGTCATCCCAATAGATGAAATGAAACTTTATTAAAAGCTAGGCTTTGACTAGGAGACATAATGAGTGGGTTTTGTCACTTTATTAAAACTCTGTGCATGCTGGAAATAATTGTGTGCCTTTTGAAAAATACAAAGAACTCACTATTGAAGGACAATAGCAACTTGATGGAAAACAGCAGCAATATGGTGTGTGTCATCAGTCTGTTTTTCTACACAGCTGCTGAGCTGCAGTTTGCTGTCCTAGCACTGGTTTTTTCATGCTGCAAAGCCAAAAGCTGCATTGATTCATGGTTATTTGCTAGCACTGCAAGTGTGAAACTCTTCGTTCTGCAAGGATGTCTACTCCAGCCTGGCTTTTCTAGTAGTAAGGTAAGGGTGCTTGCAGTTTTTGGGCTTCACCACCTTGAGGAGATGCATTCTGCACCTTCCATGCACACTAGCCGTGGTTGCTTCATTCTCACTGGAGATGGAGCATGAAACACACCTGGTGTGCATGAGCCAAATCACTATGAGAAGTGAACTTGTGAGTCCACCTAGTGAGTCTGTCAGGTGCCACTTTAATATTGAGCATCTGAATGCCCCCAGAAGATGCAGTGCTGCTCCTTAGCACCAGGCCACATTGTCTCCCTGTCACTGCTCCCTTCTCCAGTTTGCAATCAGCTGGCTCCAAAGCTGTATCCCTGATGTCAGACCTTAATAATCCTTAATGAAAGAAATGTCTCCACCGGGAATAAAAAACCAATAAAATTAAAATCTTTCATGAGTCACAGCAACCCAGTGCTGGCATTGCTTTGCCAGGAGTCTGAGTCAGCCCAGGCACCAGGTACCAGCCCTTGGCCCTCTTCTCTAGCACAAGGAGCAAATGTGTTCCCGGTGCTGCTGGGCCATGAAGGATGGGCAGAACCCTGGCGTGGGCCCCTTCATTTGGTTTGCCTGCAGTTCAGTACAGCTGGGGCTTTGCTGACCCAGGTGCATTCTGCAGGGTAGGGGGCTCAGTTTTGCTGCCTCCATCTCCTGCAGTGCTCAGCAGCAAGTAACATGACTTACTTCAGATCAGCACGGCAAAACACCACCTCCCTCCACATCCAAATCACCAGACACAAAGAGTCAGCAACAAAGCTTTATATTTTTATTAAAATAAAGTGTAACTTTTCCATTTCCCTTGCTTCATTCCTATAAGGAATGGCTTAATATGAGAGTTTGGTAATGTAGGATTAGTTTTACAACATATGTTGAGGCAAAAAAAAACCCCAAACAACAGACCAGAAAAATCCTATCTTCAATACATCAGGTTTTGTTCCCTTCCTGGTGGGTGGAGAATATGGAGGGTGACACTGCATGGCTTTAGTACATATAGGAGTGTAGGTACAAGAGACTGTTGGGTTCCATCTCCCTCCATTCCCTGATCACATCCCACCTGTAGGAACACTGAAAGACCCATACAGCATCCTGACTTGGACCAGCTACATAGTTCCGCCAGGGTGGTGGCTGGAAAGCTCATGCATGGGGCTGGCATCAATAAGCAAACATGCAGATGCCACCATATGATTAATTTTCCCTTTAAGGTGACTTAAATCCTTTGAGAATCAGGAAGAAGAGCCAGAACACTTGTTCTAAGGACAGGATTTTCTTTTTCTTAGTAGGAGGGCAAAACCAAAAAGCTACTCCTAATGCAGAGCACAGCTGCTGCACTGCAGCTCGGGCCGGAGCCCACTGAAGGTGTCTTGCTAGCTTCACTGGGTTTGTACTGCTCCCCTACTCCTGTCTGCACATGACTGCACCACTGAGGAAGACTGCAGAGCTGGGAGTCGCTGCTGGTTTAACATTACCCTCCCCTTCCTGAGCTACATGTAGTTCAGATTGGTTCAGTTGCCTGTTAAGCACAGTTCTCGATACATGAGAGATGGAAATAGTTAACAGAAAGTGGAGAAATGTCATCATTTATAATAGTATTTTTAATATTTGGCTGTTAGCAAAGGAAAAATAACCAAGTTAACATTCAGTACCATAGTCAGGAAGATTTTTTGTATGTGTATTTCTGTCATGAGACTAAGATATAAAGCTTAGGATGGTAAATATGCATCTCTACTAAATAATAAAAACTGTGCTCACACACAATTCAGAGCTGGCAGCGCTGCCAGCACTCTGGCTGCGCTGCTTCATCTGTAGAAGACAAAAGCAAGCCCCTGGTAAAGCTGAAGGAATGCTTCTGCCCTTCTCTTGCCATCCCACCTTGGCTTGTCTGAGGTTTGTGTTCCTTGGTGGTGCTGCCAAAACAAACGTCGTGTGGCGTTGCAGCACAGGGAGCCCCTTGCTCAGCCCCTTGCACAGGGAGTGCCACTGAGCAGGGCAGGGAGGAGGTGGCACACTGGTTCTCTGCCACATGGCATCTGGCACAGGCTGTGCTTCTCATTACATTCTGCTGGCTGGCTGTATTCAATGGCTGCTCCTTGGGCATACCCAAAAATACTTGCTCAATAGAAAAGTCCTAAGAAAAGCAATGGAGCAGAGCTGTACTTGGTAGAATTTGTAGGGGTACTTTTCAGAGGTCCCTTAAGATCAGAAGTTGGTCTTTAGAGAAACCTTGTGTGTGTCTGCCCCTCATTTATGCAGTTCATGGCATTCTTGCAGAACTGACCTCCCATGTCCACTGCTTCTTGTGCTGCCAACATATGTCCTCAGCTGTTCAGGGTCAAGAACTTCTCTTGGCTTACTGGTCCACCAAGGTCAGATCCTCCTGCTCACCAGCACCTGGTGGGAGTGTGGCACTGAGCCCCCTTGTACTGTCACCACCCAGGAGCTCAGCGTTCTCGTGCCGCTGGCATACCTGCCTGCTGGCTACTCGCTGCTGCTGCTCCTTCAGCTCACTGTAGGAACGGGAAAAGGTATGAAAGATGGATGTGACTGGGAAAGCCATCAGCAAAATCCCACTCAAGATACTACTCAGGGCTACCACCTGTCCAGGTATGCTACGAGGCACCATGTCCCCATAGCCAACAGTTGTCATGGAGATCACAGCCCACCAGTAACTGGTGGGGACGCTGGTGAACTCTTGCTTGGCTCCCAGTTCGCTCTCAGCCAAGTACACCAGCGGTGAGAAGAGGGCCATGGCAACGCAGAGGAAGAGCAGGAGCAGCCCAAACTCACGGGTGCAGCGGCGCACAGTGAGCCCCAGTGTCTGCAGCCCCAGTGAGTGCCGGGCTAGCCTCATCACATACAGGATGCGCAGCGCCCGCAGGAAGCGCAGCACCAGCCCCACCCGCTCCAGGTACTTGTTCCCAGCTCCCCCGCCAGGCTTGCTGCTGTTCTTTGTGGAAACCACATCCACAATGAGAGAGATGTAGAAAGGCAGAATGGCCAGGATGTCGATGATGTTGAGCGGGGTTTTCAGGAAAGCACACTTGTTTTCTGCCTGAATGGATCTCAGCAGGAACTCAAAGGAAAACCACGCCACACACACCGTCTCCAGCACAAAGATGTCATAGCACTTTTGTGAGCATTCACCCTGGGGAGAAGAGGAGAAGGAAACATAAAAGAGGGAAGAAACAGATTTAGCCAGGGAGTGAAACAAAGAGAGTGTCAGTTCTTAAAGGAAAGCACCATGTGAAACTGATACGAATTGTGATGTACCAAAGCAAAATCATGGCTGCTGAGAGGCACTAAAACCAGAGGCTACGTGTTTGACTACAGGACAGGTCAACAGTGCTCTGGAGTGTCCCAAAGCTGCCAAGAACTTGGTGTGATCTTATCAGCTGTTGGCCAGAGAGCCTAGTGCTAAAAGGCCAGTGGCTCACACTTAATTTCTAACCAAGACTTCAACACCTTTAATACAGAATTCATGGATTGTAATAAATATGTAATCCTTCCCTCCCTTTCTGATCAATAATAAATTGCTTACTAATGCTTACTAATTGCTCATAAACACCTACAGCATTTTATGTGATATCCTTGGAGTTACTTATAATCTATTATTCACTAAATACGGTACATATTTTACATTCCAGTGAACATTTATTAACACACTACCCCTACAGTCTTATATGGAGTACTGAGAAATGTAGGCATTTCTAAAATAAAAAATACCACAGGATAGAGTGGGGTATGGAGAGATAAGTGTTTTTAGTTACTGCACCTGTAACAGCTAGTGACCATAATGCCTTCCCCAAGCTTTCTTCCTCTGCTTTTCCCTGTAGGCTCACTTGGTGGCAAATAAAGAGAGCTCTGGCTCTTTAGTTACGATGCTTGTAAACAAGTCAGTCTTCAGTGCACTGGAAAGGCAATAAACAATAATGCTGGTGATGGCCACTCCTCGGTTGTTAATACTGTGGCAATTCTCTGCTATATCTCAGTACTTCCAGCTGAATAATAAACAGATTTTGATGTGGACAATTATAGGGCTAGTGCTGTTTCCTCTGTAAATGCTCATATAAAAGTGTGAATGCTCTGGGGACTTTGTGTGGAAGGCAAGTGTATACTTATTTAAGGGAAGTGTATATTTACTCAGTGTGACAGTTTGAACAGTTTGTGAAACAGTTTGTTGTAAGGAGTCCAGCCATGCTAGTGGGGTGTGTGACTCCCACTGGATGCTACAGGTATTAGGTCCCAATGCCCAACCTCGTTTTACTTGCCTATGCCAAATTACAGCAATAAGACATCAGCCGAGAATGGCAAAGCTGTGTCAAGCTGGTCCCCATTTCACCACTGGAGAAGCTGAGAACCTGGCACATCTATTAGCAGTTTTGCCTACATACTCAGCCATGGGAGTCTTTTGTTCCAGAGAGCCAAGGAAATTTTTAATGCACAGCACCACATGCTAACTTCATCCCTCTTGAAGTGTGTATGCACAGGCTTTTTCCCTGTTTGGAAAGAGAGCAGCCAGCCAAAGATTGATGAGGCTCTTGTCCTCTTTGCTAACTGCAGCCTTCCCCAAAATGTGGATATGTTTTAAGGGCTGTTGCACTGCCAGCAGTGAGAGTGTCATCACATTGAATGCAAAGCCTTGGGTTACCTCAATATGATAGCCAAAATGCTGAGGCACTCTGCGCACCTTACACTTAGGAGATTGAGACAATAACTAAAGAGATGTCAACAAGAAAAACAGATATGAAAAGGAATCCTCAGAGCCAGCATTTATGGTCCTTGTAGTAACCACACTAAAAAATTGTGATGCCTTGTGTTTATGGATTTTTGTTTTGTATTTCACTTTCAATTGGCACATGATGTACCTCCCACTGTTTCCCAGGGGGTCATGCTGATATGGAGAGAAAAATTACTTGTCCCATTGAAATTACTGTCAAGATTTTAAGCATATTGCAGGGAGGAACGATAATCTTATTTTACCAGTATAGTATTCGGATAGCCTGTCTTTAAATTCTGAATTTTGATATGTGTGAACACTAGGAGCTTAATTTATATCTGCTTCACCAAACTAATTTGGTCATAAGTAAGTATTTTTGTCACAAGCATAATACATAGCATATTAGATTTTGTTTCTAGGAGCTTTCCTCCTATCACAGCATAATTATGCTGTCAGGCTCTCCTATCAAATACAGAATCAAGATGCTTTCACATCACAACACAAATCTGGCTCTGTGAGCCAGAGAAAAAACTCACAAAGTCAGTGGAAGGACTCTCTGCCTGTACCACAATAACTTCTCTCCTTATGACCCAGAAACCAGCCCTCAGACCAATATTGTTCCAGAGCTCTGCTGCCTGGGAGTCTCTCATCAGGATATGCTTGATCTCATACCTAAGGGCAGTTGCTGGAGGTGATTTGCAGCTCTTCATCCTATCCTTGCAGGTGCTCTAGAGGATCAGGTTGTGATGTTATAGGATGACAACCCAGAGAAGAATAGCTATGGCTTGAGCAAAGCAACAGCAATATCAAGATGAATAACCCAAATGTGCTCTGACAGATGCACCATACTTGGACCACCATCTGTGGAAACTCAGATGCACCTTGCCTTAAGAGCCTTATCTGGCAGGAAGTGTTCTGGATTCTGATGCACCTTGCCTTAAGAGCCTTATCTGGCAGGAAGTGTTCTGGATTCTGATGCACATGTACAGACTTTTTGCGCCACTAAATGTTTTGGGAAAGTCAGTGAAGCCTATACAGAATTTGGCCTTAAAATAAACCTACAAAGTCACTAAGGTGATTAATAGTTAATTTGGCACCTAATTCTCCCAGGACTTTCTACTAGCTGCATATGGAAAGGAGACTCTCTGAAGCATTTTTTGGTGTGAGTTTTGGTGTAGGAGAAAACAGGAGTGAAGATTGTTCCTCACTAATGGGCTACCAGGGCAGATGGCTTCAGGAAGACCCTGTCTGCTCTCCCACACTGACATGTTTATCCTGTGTAGGTCCACAGACCTAAAGCATTGCTATTTATGTCTTCAGTCTTCCTGCAGAACTAAATCCCAAACGCAAGGGCGGGAGAAGCCTGGCAACCTTTGTTCAGCCAAGCTCAAGAAGCTTGGTGGAATCTGGAGCTCAGATAATCCAACACTGCAGAACCAAGCTGCATCTTTGCACATCAAGATAATGATAAGCTGTAATTTCCTCCATCCAGAGTCGTGGCTGGGGCCTGGCTTTTTTCCACTCTTCCCACGCTCCACAGCTGACAAATAATATGAAAGTCAAAATGTTTACTTTCAGTACAGTGGAGTGATAATGTTCTACAACACAGGGTTCACTTCAACAGGATGAAACAATCCCCCCTTCCAGCAAATGCATAATTATCTCCAGCAACTTGCTCAGTATCCTTATTAACGTATCACAATCTGAACAAGCCAGGCTCTGTCCAAAGGCTGTCCTAAGAATAAGAGGGTCTGAACATGCTTTTCAAAAACAGATCTGTGTGTCAATCCACCTGCCAGAGGTCTCTTTTTTCCACTAATTAAATGTCTTCCTATCCCTTGGACCATGTTCCAATGTCATCTGGTGTGACCTATTATTATTGTCACACGTTATCAAAAACAGCAACACAAAATTGTATTTCAGGCTCTTTGCACTTAATTTCTTTCGGTTGCAGCTGCTTTTCCTTTGTGGTTTTTTTTTCCTTGCTTGACTACAGCATTGGTTAATAAAGAAAAAAAAGGTAATTTTTTGCTTTCTAAACCTTCTGACTATGTGTTCCAGTCCAAATGGATGCTGTAATTCTGCTTGGGCTTATGAGGTTTTTCCATTCAAGAAAACAAAGCAAAAATTCTCAGAAAGGCACACACACAGATGGAAAAAAAAATCAGGAATTAATCAGCCAGTGGAACACAAGAAAAACAAGTCCTAAAAGAATAGGGCATCCTGCCCAAAATAGGTCTTCATCAAATCTGTATGTTCTCAAAAAAGATCGAGCTATACCAACTTGTGGCCATAAATGCGTCCAATAACAACTACACACTGCTTTTTACTTTTTATAAGCAAAACAGCTCTCTCTCATAACAAGTAACAAAATTTTTTCACCCTGTAATCTAATGGTTCCTTTTTTTTTCATATTTAGATTGATGAAATTGAGCCGCAGGGAAGACAGTTGTTTTTCACAAAGTTTGTATATTTATTTATCTGTGTACATTTGTTTCTTTCAAACCATGAGTAGTTTGGGTTTCTTTTTCATGCAGAAATTTCTTGAGTATGGGAAATTATCTGCAGTTGCACAGAATTTGGGGGCTATATACTGTCAACACATGACACAATGTCAACACAGGGAACAAGGAAAGAAAGTAAGAAAGACATCAGTGAGTAATTCTGTGCAGTCAAATTAAAGTGAGTCTCCTTCCTTAGGAACTATAGAAATTTGCTGTTTAAAAGCCAACCACAGCATCTTTCTTCTGGAGAAACATTTTCTTTGCCAAAAGTTCCTTTGGCAAAAGGGAAATTACAAAAGGAAAATCAGTGTCACTGGAGTTCAAATCCATCTGTATTCATTGTTCTGTATGGCCTGTCTAAAAGTGGCAGACATCTTTCAGAAACATTTTGGTTTGGCTTGCAGGGTCCATTTCACTTGTACTGAACCCTGTACTGAGCCTCAGAAAAACTCTCCACTGTGTGCTGTGTGACTTCTTGGCCCTGCCTTTGTCCTCTGGTCTCCTGAGAAGAAATTGTGACTCTTCCTTAGATTCTTGAAGGCTTTGACACCATCTTCTAATCCCTCTGCATTAGAAGATGTCAAAAGCCAGATCACCTCTAACTGCTCCAGTTCTTGTGTTGCTTTCCATGCACTTTTTTGAGACGTCAGCAGCTCCACAGCACTTTGAAGGAAGAAATTTCAATGCTGCCCACTTTGACCCTGCTGTGAGATTTGCCTTACTGTCAAATCTATACGTTAAGAAAAAAAGAAACTCCAACATGAGAGGCATTGCATACAAAAGTACTTACATAAGCTTGAAAATCATGACATTTCTAAAGTGATATTTTTGTACATGTTCACTTGCCCCTTGTTACTTGAGTCTTCAGGTTGCATGTTTCAAGTGTTCCTCTGTGCACATCAGATCAAACTCTTTTTTAACAACAATGTGGAAACTTGAAATTCTGATGCAATTGAGATCTTGGCATCAGAGATCTGTGTTAAGAGACCTGCAGACAGAGACCTGCAGCCCTGAGGCTGCTGACGAGTCTGCCTACAGTCCCCAGTCCAGAGGCTTAGGGTGTTCCCTTTGGATTTGGGTGGGAGGCTGAGCCACCTGTTTTAATGAACATTTTCAGGGTGACCCAGAAGACAGACACTCCTCCACTACCAATTATTCAGCAGCCCAACACTTGGAGCCTTTGCTGGGCTGCAGAGAGACTCAGCTCCTACTCCTATGGCTCTGTCCTAGTGCGTGGGAGCGTCTGGAGCACTGGATCATTTGTTCTCTCTTGTCATTGTAAAATGAAGAAGCCTTCCTTGAGAAAAATTCCAGCAAAAGACCAACATTCCCAGAAACATGCCTCACCAACGAAACTCAAAGGTATTGCTCACGCTGGCACTTTCTGATGAAAGGCAATTTTCTGATGAAAAGTGATTTTCTGGTGAAAGCATCCAGACAATTTTCACAGCAGGGATAAGTGCAGGACTCCTGCGATGTGACCGACCTTGGAAGGGCAGCATCCCACCCTGCCCTGGGGCACAGGCAGCTCCCCTCGCTCTGACCACCCACAGACACAGTGATTGTAACTCAGTGCTTCTGCCATTAACGCTGGGGTCAGGCTGAACTCACAGTCAGCCTGCTCCGAATATTTCCTTGTGCTCCTGAACAAAGATGATTCAGATAACTGCACAGCCTATCCTCAAAGCTGGCTGGCTATGAAGTCAGAATTTCTCTTTTTAAAGTCACCAAAGGGCCATGAAAGAGTCCTCTGCTTCTTGCTGTCCACACTTCGATCCGTAACTCGAGCTTAGTTTGTGCTTCATCTTCAGCCCAACTGCCAGCAAAGGTAACCTGTGCCTTCTGAGGGAGGGCTGTTGCCAACTTTGTGCAGCCCTGTTATGAACACAAGATAGCTCTTGTACAGCTTGTCTTTGTTGAGGAGAAAGGGCAAGGAGGTGGGCAGGAGCTACACCTGCTTACCTGCCTGAATTTCCCTTAATCCTGAAACAGCACAGCACAGCCCCAAATCACCACTTCTCAAAACTCCTCAGCCTGACATTTTTATCCTGCCAGTGCAGCTGCCAGCTGCAAATAAACACGGAACACCAAAAGGAACAAGGGAGATGCCAAAAGACTATGGCAGATGCTAGAAGTTAACTGCAGGGTGTGCTAAAATACCCAGCTAGAGTTTAATCAGCTTGTGGAATTGCATGCTGTGCTATTCACTTGCAGTCATGCAGCCAAAGGGTTACTGAGATACTTGCGTGTGCCTTTCATTTGTCTCAAATTGCTCCTCTGACCTGTAACTGTGAAGCCAGATGTCTGTGTTCATGGAAATCTCAGAAAAGGGCCGGGGAGTCAATGAGAGGGAAGAGAAGACCACATGAGGACTTTACCTATGACTATCCTTGTAGACTACAGAGACAGGAGACATGGATGGGCACCCCTGGTCCAGGAGGCTGCAGAGGGAACCAGTTGTATTTCCTTGGGTTATTATGCCCAATCCACAAGCAGCTGATGCTCTGGGCCATCTCAGCCCCAAACTGTACAACCAAAATTAGACACTGTAAGTAGGCCTCGGGTTCCTAAGCCATGTAAATACTGAGCTTTGAGATCTGTTTAACTGATACCTTTTTTCCTGGAAATGCTACTGATGTCTTAATAGCTGACTGCATGGATTTGGCATATACATCTGAACGGTGGTGAAAGACACAGACATGAGGGATTCAGTTGCCTATCTTCCAGGCAAGACTTACTATGATCCTAAGGCTTTCTTGTTTCCTGCCTCCTTCACATACTGCCCCTGACACATGCAGATACATTCTTTGGTCCACTATCCTGCCTCTTTTTGCTCCAGTAGAGCTGTCGAGAAGAATGGAAAGCAGGTAAGTAGTACTACAGATGTACAAAATACCCTCTCATTAATGCCCTCTTATTAATGCCTTCTTCTGAACTAGTTCTCCTCATGCCTGTGCCCATTTTAGCACACACTTCTCCAAAAGCAACAGTATTTGTAAGAAGGAAAAAATGCTAACTGGGTCTACTTTATGGAAAGCAACCAAAACCTAAAATCAGTAAGAAGTAGGAAACACAGAAAGAATAAAACAGACCATGAAATATCTATGAAACAGAACACCATCAACTTGCCTGATTTTCAGATGCCTATCAGGAATAAGCACAGCACCTCATCCAGAGAGGCTGGGGGAAATGTCAAGACATCCAATGTCTTAAAGCTCATCAGATTGTGACTGTGGCTGGGAGCAGCCTAAGGAATCAGTGTGAGCTCCAGCAGCCAGCTGCTCCTATCTCCCACTCTGATCATGCCACACACCAGGAGTGAGGGGCTGTACTATAACAAACGGAGAAGCAATACACCCTGGGTAACATTTTCTGCAGATGTGGTCCAGGAGTGGCTGGGAAGGACAGCACCATCAGCTGAATAACTGCAACGAGCAGGGGAGCCAGGAGGCCGAAGAAAAGGGACCTTACATGATCAGTCTGTACTGGCTTCTTGCAAAGAGAGCCCGTCACTAATTGACAGAAGAGTGTTGGCCAGAGAAGAAGTAGCTACACCAGCTTTCAGAACCTGGACTCTAGAAGACCCACAAGGTTCCAGAAAAGACCTCCTGCAAGAACAGGGAAGACCAGAGACCTTTTAAGATGAAGCTTCTCAGTTTCAAGGGTTGGTGGTGTGATGTAGCTCCCATGAGAACAGGGGTCTGAGCTCAGCTCAGAGGACCCCTCCAAGTCCTACGTGCCCATAAGGTTCAGCTGGCAAAGGAAATGATCTCTTGGTGCCACTAGAGTTAGCCCTTGGGGTCTGAGATCCCCACCTGGCTGGGCCACAGCTTTTGTCTGTGTATGAATGTAAGACATAAGCAGGCTATTACTAATATTTAGAGAATTACAACCTATATGTACAAGAATAGATTTACTACCATTTGCTTGAACAAATATTCTAAATCAAAACACTACTTTTGTACCTGGGGTCTGCTTGGACAATTTTGCAGCCATTCAGTGCCATCAGGAAACTGAAGACAAATAGCTACACAGGAAGACACAAGTCCAGGAAAACAAGGTATTGTATTTGAAACTCATCAACTCCCATGGCATTCGAGGCAGGATTTCAGAGACCCCTGCCCATATGGCTTGCTTGTCTTTGCCCTGCAGCTGACCCCTTTGTGGGAAATACCTGTGGGTGACCCAGGGGTCCAGGTGTGCCCAGGATTCCTGCACAGCCCGCTGTGCTTGGACCAGGCACAACCTGCCCAGCCTGGCCTCAGGGGGCAGCTCAGCAAGAGGATTTGTTTATCAGCCACTGCCACCGACAGAGGCAGGAAGGCAGGAAAAAGAACGATGATTTCACCAAGTCAAGGTGCTCTCCAAAGAATAACTTCAATTTAGAAACATTAATGTTCTTAGTATTTCCGACTAAAATTACTTTGGAATTTTCTATTTCTGGATTTCCGGAATTCTTTTTTTTGGGTTTGGCCCATTTCTTTCACTGAAATTGAAAGTAAAAGCCCCCAAGAGAATAATGAAGCACCAGGAGTGTCCTTACTGACAAGTGTCCCCCTCTTCCCCTGATTTTACATGAATAGAAATCTTCCTTCTTAGCCCCCTCTATTTTCTAGCTCTGATAGAGGCATCAGAGCCTTGGAAGTTTAAAATGTGTTTTTAAAAAATCCAGTATTTGCACATCTAAGTAAATGCTTGATCCTGAGCTTTCACAGGAAGAAGCCCAGTTACACTGCAACTTAGCAAATCTGACTTCTGAAGAACTGTATTTTCTATCCTAACACTCTGAAAACAAGGCAGACTCAGTTGGCACTTGGAAGAGCTTGAGCAATGGCACTTGGCACTTGCAGCACACCTGGTCCTCACAGACAGGGCAAGATTGCAGAAATCAAGGTGAGGGCTTGATTGGCTTAAACCAAACCAGCATAAAACTGCAGAACCAGAGCAGGGCTGATTTTTTACCAAGGGCACTTGGGTGCACTTTGAACAGTTTCCCCAGGGAATGGGAACACCTGCACACCCCTCCAAAAGAACCAGCCCAAAAGGGACAGGGCTGTGTGACAAAGTAGTGGAATTCCCAAGGCTTTCACACTTACCCAATATCTGGGAAAAGGTGATGTGGTGGCACCTAGCTGTGCTCACAGATATACACTGCCTAGAACTGTGGTCTTCCAAAACCCAGCACACTCTTTCCATCTTCTCCTCAAGCTTGTCTCACACTAAAAAAAGAATCTGTCTTGTTCTCCCTCTTTCTCTCACTTATTGATTATATTAAAAGATCAACTGATTCTTAATATAATTTAAAAGTGTATTTTCCCTCTTATTTACCCCAATTTCTCATTTCTTTCAATAATTTTTTGAAGCTCTTCTCCTCCTGCCTCCCACTCACTGCTAGTTCTGTTTTACTGACCCATATTTATTTTACTGGTTCCTGTAACCCTGTAACCTGCTATAAGATCTGAGGGTCTGTTTTTTTCCTTTGAGGAAAGGAGGACAGAGTCAAGCTTACTGTTTTCCTTTGACATTTTTTCCAAACTTATATCTCTCCCCCCTCAGTCTACCTTTATCCTCTTATCTGAGAGCAAGGGAAGGATTTGCCTGTGTTGCCTGTGGGAAGATTTGCCTTCCTGCTGGTAGTAGCTCAGGCACAGCTGGCAGTGAGCTCCTGCAGTGCCCTTGCACTGAAATGCTCTTAAGTTGTGATGGATTTTTGCAAGGTGGATGACACCACAGTAAAACCACACACACTGTCATATTCTCTCTTTCTGCTCAAGGCAACAGTAAAACAGTGCTTTCTGTAAGCGCACAAGAGCTTACCTTAAAACACCCAACATTTCTACTGTGTGTGAAGGCATCGAGCTGCAGACTGGGAGAAAAGCTCTGCAGTGTCTGCTCACAGTCAGAGCAGGGGACTTTTTGGGAGAGTGCTGCAATTTCTCGTCATCATCTCTACCCAGTGTACCAGGTGCCAAGTTTCCAGCACAGCTCAGGATGTATTGCATGGCTGGGACCTTCACACTCTATTTCCTATTTGAATCCAGGCTCCGTAAATGAGATGGGGCAAGGGAAAGGGATTGTTTGTGTGTGTGTGTGACTTATGGAAGGGTGAGGGTAGAGTTAGTGAATGGGCAGAGGGGTGGGCTGGCACATGTCCTGATGAACAGCCTGTTCCACCTGTGGATACACCCCACCAATAGCATATCCCAGCCCCTGTGGCACTCCCTACAAACACAGTCAGTGCTGGACAAGACAGCTGGGTTAGGATGTTGCCTTCATGGGACCAGACTCATCCCATGTCACTCTTCAGAGAGCTCAGACTTCTGAGCTTTTTCCGGCTGCCCTTGCCTTTAATCACAATTATGAACTGTCACTGCTCATTTCATCTTACTGATGCCTTCAGGTCTGAATATTCACAAGGGCCAAGAAAGCCCCAGACAGTGAGAAGATGTACAGCATCCTTGCTGGCACCTCCTATACTAGCAGGAGTCAGGGACAGGATGGTAATGGCTCACTGGCCTGGAAGGGCAGAAGAGGCTCTTGAGCTGATCCCCTGTGGAGCAGAGGATCTTGCCAAGTGGCTCATGAATCATCTGCATAGCTTCAGCTGAGCTGAGTTATAATGTTTAGAAGGACTGACAGAATGTATTTAAAAACTCTGTGAGATGCACACAGGCATGTCTAGATAAATGGTTTCCATTGTTAATTACCCACCCTGTAACACACTTTAATTCAGAGCATGAGTTTGTCCAACTGCAGCTTTCAATTATTTCAGTTCACTGTTGCCCACAGACGTTCTCTTATTATGATTCCCACTGCATTAAAAGCACTTCCAGTGTCTCATTAAAAAGCAGAACTTTGAGATTTTCAACCATTTTTAAAACTTTTTTTCAATTTGCCTGCCAAATGAATTCTGGACACAGAATCTCAAGCCTCACTTGATATCTTATGTTGGTTTTCTTCTACTATGAGATCTAACAGATTTTTTTTTAAACAATAAAGAAGCCAATTTTTGAAAAATGCCTTTTTATTAAGGAAGAATATTGTGCAGCACTAATTCAAATGTCTTACAGAAGTACCTACATCAGAAGTTACTTTCTTCTGAAAACTTTATAACCTCAAAAAATTATATTAAATTTGATTAATGAGTGGTGTTCTACACAGACTAGATCAAATGTGACTGATTGTACTCAATAATATGTTTTTGATGTTTTGATTACTTGGAACTAATATCATGCTTACCGTTAGAAAACCTAACAGCTTTATAGATTTCTCCTGGACCTTTCTCAAGCCTTTGTTTAAAAACTTTTCCAAAAAATCTTATAACCATGTTTTTCCCATGTGTATACTATTCAATTTGTCTTGAATATAAATGTCTACACTGCAAAAATCCCGTTTCAAAAACTTTTATATTTCATCTCCATTGCCACACCCTAGGCAATGAAAATGCGAGCATTTATAATGTTGAATGATTTAATGCAATTCTTCTAAGTGCCGTACACATGAATCAGCTCATTACCTCAGCCTAACTATATGAGTTGCAGCCAAATGTACATCTGCCTGCTTGCTTTCATTCCAAACCTCTAGAATTGATAGCAACGTATCCTGGAGTTCTGAAATGAATTTTCCAGATTATATTTTCATTTCAAATAAATGAAAGAGTTCTCTCTTTCAGAACACTGGGACAATACTCAGTAGGCCCACAGTGCCCAAGCTGTCCTACAAAAGGCAGTGGAGCAATCTATGGAATACAGGAGCTCTGCTGTACCCCCAGAATGTTAGGCTGTGATGAGTAGCTGTAGTAATTTTACAAGCATGTCTAAGGCCAAGCGGCTATTATTGTGAGATAGCTTTAGAAATTCCCTGGATGATTTACCTGGAAGTTTGGAGAACAAACTCACTGGTAGGGACAGATACTTAGGGGGGTGGAACCAGAGAGAGATATTAAAATAACTTAAACATGGAGCATATTTTGCTGGGTGAGCCACACTGCACCAAATATAAACCAGTTAATAATGTGACAAAGTTACAAATGCTTTTATGAAATAGTTTTAGCTGTTTAATTATTTATCACTAATGTTACATTGCAGCATATTTATATAATATTTAAAAGAAGACCCAAGCTTGCTATTTATTCATGAGAAGATATCCTGCAGACTGAAAGAGTTCATTGGCACAGAATAAAGTTATTAACAAGTCAAAAGTAATTTTCTTAGTCAACTCTTGCCTTATCCCAAGCAGGGCAGAGAAACACTCTGCATTTTTTTCACTTCTAAGCCTAAAACACTGCAGAGAATCTCAGGTTCCTCCCAAAGCCTATACTGTAACCTGCTGTCCTCAAAATGTTCCAGGGCAGATCCTTGACCCATAAGGATTTCTCTCCTTATTTGGGAAAAGCAATCCAATAGCAGGCGCTGCCATGAGAGCCACGGTTGGGCATTGAGAGCTCAGGCGGCGACTTCGCTGAGAGGTGGAATTTTGAGCAGAAGGTCTGCAGGCTAACTGAGGGACTCAGTGTAAACCTGTCATGCAGTGCTATGTCCCCACCCTCAATCTAAGGGCAATTCTTAGAGAAAGAAAATACCTCCTAATCCTCCTAATACAATGGAGGATGATTTTCTTACTAGGATGATGATTCCTTTATCTGCTCTTGAAGCAGCTGCCATGATGGTACTATCAGGTACAGCCAGTTGTTATCCAGCATTTTGTCCACACAACCAATTGCAAGAACAACCAATCATTCCTTCATATGTTTTCTATTTGTTAGCGGCTTAAGGCAGCCCTGCAAAGAGGAAGGACTGTCTTGTAAAAGAGTTGGCAAAGCTGGCATATGATGTGCTATTTAACCAGGGGTTAAATAGCCCCTGCAGGCAGCAGGGGTCCCGGGCAGTAGCTGGCAGAGCTGGTACAGAGGGCAGTGAGATGTACAGCAGTAATGCTGGCAACTCCCAGTACCCAGTGTGTCTTCTCAGTGCGTGAATACAGCAATCCTGAACTCAGAAAGATAAACTGATACTGAGATATGCTCCATATAACACCTGGATTTGGACAGCTGGAAAGGAGGGATTGAGATTCGGATCCACAAAGCAAAACCAAATGTGTTCTTTTACATTAGAGACTGTATCTATCAAATGCCTCACAGACAGCTCCCAGGAAAATCATCAAAGGACATGATCACCACTTCTCAGTATTTACAAAGAACATTTTGCCATTGGTCTCACGCTTATAAATTCCACCGGAGTCAGATAAAAGATGCACACCACTCAGAAAGCCCCACAGAACTTGACATTTAAGGTTTAGATTGAGCAGTGCAGAGGTTCTCAGCTCCGTGATTTTAACGCTGTCTGCATGACACACAGAAGCAACACCACTTATTAAAACCAAACCTCCTCACTTCCCACTGCTTTCAGACAAACCTGGTCTCTCTGAAAGACAACTTACCTAGCAAATGTCTCTGACCATCAGAAAGGAGATGCGAGACCATGCCAGCATGACTCAGACTTGAGAACTTTGCAGTTACTCCTCAGTTTGGATTCAGCATGAACTAATTTGGTCTCACTTGCAAAAAAGAATTTCCTTGCCTAGAAACATGCCTTGCAGGTGAGGCATAAGGAAGGTACCTGAACAGCAGTTACGTAGTTTTATTTTTATTATGATGGCCATAGACATTTTGTTTAAGATATTCTGCCCCAAAGCATTTCCAATCTAAAGGCAAGACTACACAGAACAGGTGATGGAACTAAATGAGGCCAGTTGAGAACTTCAACAAGAAAGCAAACATTTGCTTATTACTGATAACTGAAACTGTAAGTAAAGGATGCTATCTAAGCTTGTAATTTGGAGTGTGCGTTACCAGTTTGATTTAAGTACTATCTGAGGAGAAAACCTACTTTGGCTTATGAAAGGAATAAAAGTAAGAAACACCTTACTTCCAGTTAAAACAGAGTTCTGCAGTGCTCTGAGGCCTACATCCCTTAAACAAGGACATGTGAATATTAAACTGAATATGAATCTCATGCACCTACAGGAACTTCCTTGTGCACAACGTAGAAAAGGCAGGTGACCATTGCTACTGAGTCATTTAGTCTTTCCCTGGCCTCCAGCCAGCTGTGGCCTGAGGAGTCTGGAGCAGACGCAAAATGCAAATTAGCAATATAGGGTACAAGTACAGTAGATCAGTTCAGATGCCAGAACTGGTGATACTGTTAGAACTTATGATTTTTGCATTTCAACAGCAGAGCTGAGAGTGGTATAACAAATTCTCAGATGATCCCCAGGGAAATTAGTTAGTCCAATTCCCCAGGATTCTTTTTATAAAAAGTCACCCTCAGTGCCTATACACTATATATAGTTATCTGTAACACCAGCAGGGAGATATTTTTTAATACGTGTTTTTTGTTGACTGTGCTGTGATTTCTAGAACAGTTTATTCCACAATGAAAGTAAAAACACAACCTGCAATTTTATTAATACTTTCATTCATGAAAACAAACCATTTATGCATCACATGTGACTCTGAGTTAAAATTAAGGTCTCAGTATCACAAGCAGAACAACAACTGAACAGTCAGAAAAGAGGTAAAGTCATAAAAATGACACCAGTAATTCCAGAGTCTCAAACAGAGTGCCATCTTAGGACAGCAAGCACCACTGGACTTTGTCCAGCATGTCTGTATCTCTCTTGCACTGAGGAGCCCAGCACTGGACACTGCTCCAGGCGTGGCCTCCTCAGTGCTGAGCTGAGGGGAAGAATCTCCTCCCTTGATGTGCTGGCAGCACTTCACCTGATGCAGCCCAGGATACCAGCATCTTTCTTTGCAGCAAGGGCACAGTCAACTTGGTGTCCACCGGGATCCCCAGGTCCTTTTCTACCTATCTCCTTTCCCTCTGGGTGGCCCCAGCACGTACTGATGTGTGGGGCTGTTCCTCACCAGGAATGCAGGACTCTGCATTTCTTTTTGCTGAGTTTGCTGAGGTCCACAGTCTTTCTCAGCCTGTTTCTCCAGCCTGTCAAGGCCATTCAGGGCGGCAGCACAACTGTCCGGCCACAACTTGTCCAAAGTTTGTGTCATCAGCAAACTTGCTGCTGGTACACTCTGCTTCACCCTCCAGGCCACTACTAAAGAATTCTAAAAGGACTGGAACCAGTACAGACCCCTGGGGCACACTGTTAGTTACTGGGCTCCAACTGGACTCTGCATCACTGATCACCATGCTCAGGGCATGGCCATTGAGACAGTTTTCAGTCAGCCTCACCCTCTGCTCATCCAGCTTCTTACAGAACAGTTTGTCTATTAAAAGCTATTGAGAACCATTATACAAGACTCTCTTAACCTTGTCTGAGATTACTTTTGTGTGTACCTTTGTGAAATGAAACCTTTAGTCACAAGATTGTTTAAAATGCACATTCACAATTTACCTATTCCCCATCCTCAACATTATGGAAGTTGAAGCATGGTGTGTAAATTGAGCTTAGAAGGTTAAATAGTTTTGGCTTTATGAGCTATTATTAACTTCATTATTTATAAGTCTCTTTGTTGTAATGTTCTACAGCTGAAGGTTATTGAACCTTCCTATCACAGCATCTCTAATTAGGCTAGCTTTTCCCAACACCTTACGAAGTGTGGTGAAGAATGAGCTCTCTGATCTGCTTCTCCTGTTTTGCACTGTGCTGCTTACAAATGACTGAGCTCAGGGGTCTCAGGCCTATAAATGCTTTTTTGAATCAGGACAGAATGTTTGATATTATTATCTATGTTCCACCTTTTCCTCTCTGATGACAAAGACTGCTGTCTAACAAAGAAGAGAAGACTCATTTTCAGAGAGAAATGGTTGACATTTCTGTTTTCACCAAGAAAAAAATGAAGAGTCTAGTATGATGACCATCTGGCTTTCAGCTGAACCTCTCTGAATATCTTTTGGTTGTTTAGCTCTTACTGTATATTTAAAGCTTTTGCTGTAATATATCCCTGACTGGTTTACTTCTCTGATGTATTAGCTGCTTTCTTTAAGTCACTCGATAGCTGCTATTTGTTTAGAGAGGTGAGAAGTCCACTTAAAGGTAGGATATGACTAAAATGCCTTGAGGATACTCTGTGCCTCTGGCTATTTTTATGTCTTGGAGATGACTTTTGTGGTGGTCTTGAAAGAGCCTGGTGCCTGAGGGCTCCTGCTATGATTTTGTCTCAGCAGATTTAGCCTTTAGAGGAGACTTTTCACTATTAAATCTAAATCTCCCATTCAGAAAAGTTTGAAATAAAAAGTTTATCATTGTCTTGTTACTTTACATGGAAGAACCTGACTGCCTTCACATGTTTGTTTTCTTCACATACTTGAAGTGTCCCTTTCCTGAAATTTCCAGAAGGAGCTATTATATGCATTACTGAATTGGTGGATTTTATTTAATTTAATTAGTAAATAAAAGCTAAATGAGAAAAAAATGGACTAAATATATATCCTACTTTGGTAAGTGAAATGTAGTTCAGGATCTGATTCTGTTAACTCTACTGACAATTGTGCAGCATCTGAAATACACTATATTACTCCCAAAAAGAGTAACACTCAAGGTGAATCAAGGTGACCTTTAGTAAGAACAAGTATCTACAGTACAGGGAAGCATGAGCCTTCCCACTCTTGTTAAACCACCAGGGATTGCCACTATCATCCAGAACACCTGGAGCAGCTAATAAAGTTAACAAAATGTATGATTGAGTTTTCTGCTCTATTTAAGAAGAGAAAGGCAGGCACCTAAAATAATTTCATCACCCACCTGGTAATTATTTCTAACTTTTAAGTTCCCACACTTAACATCTTGTGTGAGGTCATTTACACCTCTGCAGGACATCACTGGGTGTAACAGCTGGTCCATTCAGATGGCATTAAAGGATCAGGGTATAGAAAATTGCTCCCCAGCATGGCTTTTTTTTTCATGATTGGCTTCTCTGTCTTTCCCTGAAGCAGTAACAGGACAGATAGATGGCACATAGAGATTTTGTTTTCTGTAGTAACATCAGCTCAAGGAAAAGCCACTGCTTGCTAGCTAGAGCACCTATACAGCCCTGACATGGAACCATAACAACAGCAATGTCAGCCAGAAAGCCTGGGAAATGTGCACACTGAGTATGGTGTGCCTTTGAAATAGTATTTACTATTTATTTGTTCCTTAGTCAGGAGGGACGTGCATCCTTTTTCTGCTTGTTAGGAGACTGCAAAGCCAGACCAAAGAGCTATCCCTGGGCACAAATTTTAATCTACATACTGGGGATAGAGCTCAGGATTATTACCATGAATTTGTATTCACATAAGCTCTCTTATCTCCACACATGTTACTTGCAGAGCTGCCTTGGCTTGCTAAGTCACACAGGGAGTACACACAAGGAGTCTGCAACCATGGTCCCAGACCCTACAGGGGATTCCAAGTGAGCAGATGCCTTGCCAGAAGTGATCCTTCACCAGTCCCCTGTGTAAGAGAGCCACCTTTGTCTCAAACAAAATAACCATTTCCAGTCTGTCCACAGACCTTCCCTGTCCAAAGTGCAGAACAAAGATTATCTGCAGGAGCTCTATGCTTTTAGAATTTAAAGGCACAGAAGAACATTGGATAATTTATTCTGATCGTCTCTGTATTGCAAGAATTTCACCTTTGTAACTTGATCTGCAGTTGATGCTTTTCTTTTGATTTAAGTAAATTCTCTTTAGCTGAGGGCTAAACAAAAGGACACTGAGCTTTTAACTGAAAATGTCTAAAAGCACGAAATCCACTAATTTTCTTCCTAGTCTGTCCCAGTAATGAATCACCTTGGTATTAAATACTGGCATATAGTTTCCCATATGAATTTATAAGGATTCAGCTTTTATCAATGTATCATTCCCCTGCTTAATTTAAAGGTCTTCTAGGTTATACAGTTCTCCCCTCATAAAAACCCCACGTATATGCCTAAACTACTCACCTTCCTTCCAATAATTTAAATCAACTGAAATGTTTAAGTTTCTTATTGTATGGCATTTTCCCCAAGTGTCTAAGATTTACAGGTTTTTAGCTCTCTCCCTATTTTTCAAAACACCATTAAAAACATGAATGTGAGAACCTGCAGTATTCTAGAGTCAGTCTCACCAATACTGCATACAGGCACAAAAAATCTTCCAGCTTTTTATAAATACACCCCATCTTAGATATTCAAGGATGACATTAACCCTTCTGACTTTATGCTGCAATAGGAATTTATGGTTGCTTGTACCCTAATTATTATTTAGAGCCTCATTTTGGGAACCAGAGTCCCTGCTTTTACATGAGCAAGCCTGCATTCATCTTTATTGCAAAATTTTGCATTTGACTATGAAAATGTGCTCCTTCTAATGGTTCCAGCATACCAAGAAATCCAGGCTTCTCTCATATGTTTGCTCAATCCTCATTATTATCCTGCTCCACCCAAAAAACGATTGGCCTATTATTATGAGTCCCTATTTATGTTCGGACCATTAGTAAAAACATAAGGTTCCTAAACTCTCATAATTCATAATTAAAGCAATAGTTCAGCTCTCACTTAAACCTGGGAACAGCTAAACGCTAAATACATCTCAGTTTTCAACAGTAAAATATCCCTTGTGCTTAGAATTCAGGGTACTAGAGCCCTGATGGCTAATTACACTAAAGGGCATGTGTTTTGGAAATGATATCTTAAAAAAACATTATTAGGACAACGTAGTGTTAACTAGTACCCAGTACTACCATCCTCAAACTTTAAATCACAAAAAACCCTTAAAATAAAGATCTAATAATAAATCATATATCAGTTAACACATCAATGTTTTATCTTTTTTCCTGGCTGCTCCTGAATGAGTCTGATTCTAAATCAAACTCCTCAGGTGAGATGTAACCTGAGCAGACCTCGCAAGCAAAGGGTGGGTTTAACTGTACGCAGGGTGCTCAGTCAGATGCAGGGGTCTCTCTGGAGCAGCTGGATCCATTTTCCATCACCCTGCATTTTACTTTCAAGGTGGCATAACAGTAAATGCCTCAGGTCTGGGGATGATCTCCCTCTTCTGCTCATGGCAGTAGGGCACAAGCCATCCAGCCCCTGTGTGACAGAACATGGGAATAGCTGCTTCCAGGAGAGCTCAGCCTTCAGCTCAGAGGCAGCACTTCATGGGCTGAAGTACTGTCTTAGTAGCTGAAGTTCACAACCACATTTAATGACCACGGGGCTGGGAAATAAGCCCAAACATTTCATGTCAAGCTTGGACCTGGGTAAAACTAGAGAGGGCGTGAATTCTTCAAAACATCCCCACCCCAACTCCTCAGTTTGCATTTCAGCACGTATATGAAGAAAATGTAAATGTCCTCCTCTACCATTTTTCAGATAAGCTCTCATTGGCCTACATACAATTAATCCTAGGGAAGTGAACAAAAAAGGAACTAAACCCTTAGGAAATTTGATGAACTTAAGAATAAACAAAATATCTGTAAGACTTGATTTTCAAAGGCATGAATCATCCACAGTTTACACTTGAGAATACTAAGCAGGTCTGAAAATTGGGACAATTGCTCTGTTTCTGCTGTTAAGTTGCTGCCTTAGCTTCCCTGGCCTTTACATCACCCTATAGCATCAAAATACTTTAGATGTGGTTTTTACACTGGCACACTGAGAGTTCATTCAAATTGTTAAAGTACCTTTAGGGAAAATTGATTTGTTAGCTCTAAACTTAACCTCAAAACATTAAACCAGAAGAAAGGCTGGTTTTTATTCCCAGAGTAGCTAGTTTGTCTTCTGGTTAGACATATCAGAAAACAAATCTGGGGTGTAAGGCTATCTGCTGGTGTGAACTGGCTAAGCTGGGCTAGCAGGGCAGAGTTTGGCCCAATCTTGCCTCAGTTCTAAGTTACATAATGCTTTCTGTGCTCTACCCAGCCAGCCCTCCACATCATATATACTGAACAGAGTATCTGCCTATCTGCTGGAGTGATTTTTCCTGTCACCTTTCCTGAGGAGACAACTATGCAAAACACAGTCTACCCCAAGAAAGGCTGCACTTACCCGATCCTCTTCTTCTCTGACATCTGGCATGGTGCTGATGCAGAGGCTGACAGCAGTGATGGCAACAAAAGAGATTGAAATGCAAGCAAAGATCTTTCCTGGGATCCCTGAGTGGGGGTTCTCCACCATATCCCTGAGCTTTCGCATGCACAGACTCAGTCGGCTGTTGTCCTGGAAGGCACATTGTGTAGCTTCATTAAATACCATCTCCCTTTCAAACAGCCTGGCCTCAGCTGCCTCTTCCTCTTTCTGTCGCAATCTCTTTTTACAGCACCACTCCAAGTGGTCCTCTTCTATCCCCCAATACACAAGCTCCTCCTGGAATGAAAGAGCACACATCTCCCTGAGAAGCCTCAGCTTCCCTGCTGTCAGGAATGTCATGATCGTTCTGAAGGCACTAGGATTACGGTCAAAAAAAAATTCATTGCAGCTAACATCATAATCATCGCAGATGTCCATGATCTCATCATAATTGTTGCAAGATTTTAGCTTCCCAAGCCTGGTCAAGGGGCAGTTCTCCAAGGTGGTCCAGGGAATTTTGTACTTAATACCACCTACATTGATGATCACAAACCTGGACCGGTCATCCAAGCGGGCTAAGCAGCACAGGTCTTCTCCAGGATGCAGAAGTTTGGCCTTTTTGTAGAAGAATCCTTTCTTGGTTTGTACTTCACACAGGTTTTCCAAGTTGTTGAAGGAGTGGGAGCTGAAGTTAGGATCTGCATTTCCAGTGAGCAATGCCATTTCGTGGTACATCTGTTGAGTCCATAGGGAGGTTGAGGCTACTCAAACAAAAGCATCTGGAGCTTGACCAGAAAGTCTATCTGTAAAACAGAATTTTAAAATTACAAGAAAAGTGCAGCACTTTTAAATGATAACAATCCTATCCTCTCCCTCCTGAGAAACTCTTCTCTATGGCATTCCTTCTTCCCCCATTATTTTAGGACTATCTTTGCTTGATAGTTGCTTAGGAAAGAACTTACAATACAATCAGGTCAGAAGCCATGCTGTTACTTCTCAGGGGTTTAGTTAATGTTTGAATGGAAACAAAACCAGTGTATTACCATTTTTAGAAATTTCTAGAGGTTCAAGCTATATCCTGGGCATCAATGCATACCAGAAGAGAAATCTAATCATGTGGATAAATGGCAATTTACAGTTTAGCAACTTAATTTAAAAACTTAGTTGCAAATGGTTTTTCAATTCTTTTGGCCCATTTACATTATGTTCCTATTACAAAAAGCCTATAGGGTGAGGATAAAATGGATACTTACAATACAGTCAGAAATGTGATGGCAAAAATGTGGGTAATTCCCAACCTAAATTCACCAAGCCTAGGTGGCAATAGCAATGAATATGTGGGAGCTGAGGGCATGCTGGGTCTGAGCTAAAACCAGAGCTTGCCTGGGAGCCTGGAACTGCTGGAAGCTCTGCTGTGGTCTTGGCTGTAGTTGTGGACAGGGTTCCAAGCAGTCTGGCAGCAGTTCTGAAACAGGAGCTCAAACTCAGAATGAAGCCGAGCTGGAAGTGACTTGGTTGCTGCTCTTTCTTACTTCTCGATAGTGCAGAACCCAAGTGGTCACACTCAGAAGGAATTATGTATAATTCCAGGATTTAATTTGTGCCTCCTGGTTATCCCTCATTGACCACACCACAATCCACATTGCTTCCTTACTTTCTCTGAAGCCCATCACATGCATTCTTCAAAGCTGTATCTCTAAAGCAATAATGGGATGTCTTGAAATGCTACCATGTAATCACATTTGTGAATCACCCAAAACTTCCTTAATTGCTCAAATATGAAGTAGTATATAAGAAGTCAGTGTAGAATGGCTGGGTCTCCACACAAAGACCCAGGCTAAGAATAGATGCAGTGATGGGGAACAATTTTAAGCAGAGGATAGAGAAACTGAGAAAGAACTGACTAGTGAAGGAAAAACTGACATTTTTGATGAAGAATGGTAATCATGAGGCAGTAAATCCATAATTTATAAGCAACATTCTCCAATTCCCTTTGAATCTCATGCCTCAATCAGGAGAAAACAACAAACAAATGGGTGCTAAGAAAAACTGGAGAGCATACACATTCAAACACATTTCCAGAGGAGCAATTTCCTTTATCTTTAATCGGCTCACCAACTCTTAGCTCATTAGACTTAGTAAAAATGATATCTGACAGACTGGTGAATACTTTTAGTCACAGCCCTGAATCACCCTCTAAACATTCGTACCAACCACTCTCAAACAACAACACTGCAGTAACAGTGGTACTTTTGCTTCAACATTTCTATGAGGATCCAGTCCCTGAATTTCAGAACAACGCTTTGATATTTGTAAAAAGCCAGAGAATTGTTGCTTTATGTGCAAAAAGCTACAGTCACCCAAAGATACTTTCCAGCACCGTGAAAATTTCAGAAGAGCTAACAATGCCAAAATCTCTATAATTTCACTTTGGGGGAGAGAAATAATTGTTTAATAAACATTTGTTTCTACAGGGCAACATGAGCAACAGAGAAGAGATCCTTCATCTGGCTAAGGGCCAGTAAAGGGCAACATGCACTCTAAGGAATGGGTGCTTTTACAGCACAGGCTTGAGTGCAGCTGGGATTGCAAATACCATTACTGTCACAGCAAGAGCACACTGTCAGCACGGCATATGCTTTAAGGATTTGGTCTCTTGTTGCTTTCTCTTGGTAAGATAAAATATTCACTGTCACTACTGAGGGCTCTGCACTTTTGTTTTCATGCTGCACTTGTTCCACAAGTCAACATATTAAAAGAAGTTTACCTTGTTTTGACATCAAGGCCAGGATTTATTTTTTTCCTCTCCCCCGTGTAGCATGTTGTTGCATAAAGGGGCCTGATACATTTCACAGAACTGCTTTGAATCTAGTCTTACATGTACTTCTTCCTCCTTCTAAGCAGCAGCTAACTCAATGTGAAAATCTGTAACTATGTTGTTTGCTACAAAATCTATGAATTACAGTTTTTTCTTTTGTGGATATAAAATGATGTTGCTTAACTCTAAAGCTTAAGAATGCAGTTGGGTTTTTTTTAAATCATCAGTGGATAAATAGAAAATGAGAGAGAAGTAGTTACAAATTAAAGTTACCTATGATTTAACAGGTTGATTCTGGACAGTGCAGGCAGCACCAGATGCTGGAGCTCAGTAACTAAAATGAATTTTCTGACATCACAGTTCAACATCCCAGAATCCATAACAGCTGGCAGCATTTGTTTTGGAAATCTCATATTTAATCTCAGATTAAAAGATAAGCATGTGAAGACAATTGTTTATTATTCTTCTTGGCACTTCCACCTTGTAAGCTGACTGCCCAAGACTGGGCTCAGATGTCAGTGGATCAGCTTGTAGTGCCATTTTAACTCTCCTACAGAAAACCAAAATACTGTGGGCTCCCAATTTGGCATCTAAACTGAGAAGTAAAACAAGCTTGAAAGGTCTGCTTCTGATCTTATGTGCATGGAATGTATCATGGCTTTCACTAAATATTAAAGAGTGTTTCAAAATTATGTAGGTCTTAAAATACTCCCTGCATGCCAGGGTTATCTAATGTATGTACATGACTGCAGTAAAGCATCCCATTGAAGATTAACATTAAAAGCCAATACTTCCAGAAATTATACTACATTATCATCCAGTTGGCATTTCTACTATTTAATCTGACACATGGGTGCATGAAAGACTATTAAAACACAGTCTGGAATAAGTTGCCCATCACAGGGATGAAGGACAGAATTTGACTCTATATTTGTTGTTCATAATTTTGAAGTGCTGGGGGAGAAATGCTGTATGAATATTTCAGTTTGAGGATCATATACAGGGTGGGTTATACATTGTGTGGATTCTTTTTTTTTTTTTTTTCAAAGCATAGTCCAACAATTTTTATTCACTAAGAAGTACTTTCTTAGGCCATCTGTGTATGCACATGTATACCTAATAACACACATAAGTTCAGCCACATTTTGTCAGCAGCAATGAAACATAAACTTTAAAGGAATTTAGAGGTTTTAGAGGAGGTAAGATTTTAGTTAGAGATAAGCCTTACTAGAGTTAATTAAAATAAATGAGTAGGCCTTGATGAAGTTAAGAGTTAGTAGTTAACTGATAATTGATTGCTTGTCAACACAATGTTTAGTTAGCTGGATTTGTAATGAAGAATACAGAAACTGACAAATAGCTTTTAGGAACATAAGACAATTGTGGGCCTCCTCTGTTCTGAAACCAATTGAAGACAGAGAATGGGAGTTCTACCAAGGTTCATTCATCATATTTGCATTGAAAAGGTAGAAAGGTCAGAATGAGGAAGACTTCATTTACTTCCTCATTTTGGGACCCCTCCCCATAAAAGGGACCACCAACCCATTTCAAAGAACAAACTACGCATGCTTAATAGCTTTTGAAATGATTAGCATACAAAGTGGGGAATGGGATGTACCAAAATTATGAATATGCATTTGTATTTGGGGTATTCAATACTTGTATGGATAAAAGGACTCTGTAATCATTTGAAAGGTGCGGTGTGTATTTGGGAGCTATCCCACACGCTGCCCGGCGTCGCAATAAACATACACTTTCTAACTTCAAACTGTTAAGAGAGTTTTTGTCCGTCACAGTTGGATATTGGTACTAGATCAATATCCGTATTTCTTTAATAAATCAGCAGACAGCTGAGATCTTCACAATACAGGTATTTCTCATAAAATATTTCAAAGATTTAATAAATGTCAGAAGAACACAACTGCCTCATATTCTTCTTTTTGCTGAATTATTTCCTCAGCAGAGAAAGAGCTATTTCCCTGCTTACTGCCTTTTCACTTTGCCTGCTCCCACTTCTCTTCACACCAGCATTCCTCATTATCCCATTCTATCCGTATCACTGATCTAAGTCATATGTGATTCTACAGGTGGCTCCCCTGGTCTCAAGTTGCCTTGGATAAGAATGAAAAATGGGGCAAAATCATCCCTACCAAGAGGCTGAGCAGCCTGGCAATGAGAACTTGAAAACAGTGATGAAAGGGAGGTAGTGGTGGAGCAAAGACTGCAGGATGCCATGGCAGCAGAGACCTTGTGAGGAAGAGTGGCCACATAAAGCACACACATAAATGAGGGAACAGGAAAGTGTCATCGGCAGAGCACTCACACCTTTTCTGAGAAACCAGCCTGACCAGGTGGCTCTGAAGGGCCCATAGACAAAAGTAGGTGGCCAGGGGGGTGGAAACAGGGAGAATTCAGAGGTCTTTGTGCAGTTGCAAAGAAGAAAACTGTTACTCTGAGGGTGGTCAAACTCTGAAAGAGAAAGCTGAGAGGTGGTGGAGGCTCTGTCCTTGGGGATATTCAAAATCCATCTGGACACAGTCCCAAGTAACCTGTTCTAGCTGATGCCACTTGGAGCAGTGACAGATAAATCAGATGAACTCTGGAGGTCCCTTTCTACTTGAACTACTCTGTAATTTTGAGAACAGTCTCTTTTTAATGCCTGCTGTAAAATTACAAAGTATTGAAAGTTTACATTTGAGCTACAGGAACAAGTGGAAGCTGTGAGACCTTTTAATAATTAATGTTTTACGATTTCCTTTGTGAAATGAAACATATTTTGACAAAGAACAGGTAATTGTGTCATATTTAAAGCCACAAACATGAAACATACATTAAGGTGACCACAAGATGTTTTTTCTCAATTCCAATGAGAGTTGAGTCAGTGAATCTGTTCTGCAGTGCTCAGCCATTTCTAGTCAGGGATGTGCTGAAGCCTGGCATTGCTGCCTGGGACCAAAGCAGTTCCTACTTCTTACTGTAATGTGATTTATAAATCACAGCACACACAATCATTTTAATACTAAACCTTACACATGCAACTGACCTTCCATTTGGTGATATTACAGCTAATAGTGTGGACAAAGAGGCTTAGGAGATCCACGTTATTCTTGCACTTCTTACAATCCAGTAGAACTTCGACTCCCAGTAGTAAATCCTTGCTAGTCATTGTGGAAACATGGAGAGGAGAGCACCTGCCCATGAGCCTTACAAAATGCAAAACAGATGAGGTACAAGAAATACACATATTTAAAAACAACAAAACAAACCCCAACAAAACAAAACTGAAAAGGGGACTGGGAGGATATGGTGAAATAGATGCACCTAAGCCTAGAAGGCAGATCCTACAGGATTTGGGGAATTAGCTTCTGAGTTTGTCCACACTGAACATGACTACGGCTCCCTACATACTCATTATCACAGAATCATAGAATCATTTATGTTGGAAAAGACCCTTAGGGGATCCCTGAGTCCAACCATTACCCTGACACTGCCAAATCCACTAAACCACCAGTAAACCACATCCCAAAGTGCCACATCTATGGTCTTTTAAATACCTCCAGGAATGGTGATTCACATTTCCCTGGGCAGCCTGTTCCAATGCCTGACCACCTTATCAGTGAAGAAATGCTTCCTAATATCCAATCTAAACCTGCCCTGGCACAACTTGAGGCTGTTTCCTCCTGTCCTATCTCTTAGTACTTAGGAGAAGAGACTGAACCGCATCTCGCTACACCCTCCTTTCAGGGGAACTTTAACTTGGATATAGTCAAATTTTTCATACTTCTGTATTTATTATCAGTAAAATTTAATATCCCTAACCTCCTACACCCCTGCTTAGGGAAGGCAATAGCTCAACAAGTTGAAAAGGTACTAGAATTTTGAACAGCCCTTCATTTTGTCTGTTTCTTCATCAGAGTAACAGGAAGCAATGACACCACCTTACACACCTAGCTGAGATGTCCCCATCTAACAGAAAAATAAGTGTTTCTTGTACAGGTATGGAGCACAATAGCCAAGATAGTTTTCTCCAGAGAGTGTTTTGGGGGCCTTGAGGAGGATGCTGCATTAGTCAGTCAAAGAAGCTCAGGAGGCTCATGCTGTAATGAAGGCTGCAAAATTCAGCATGTGAAGTTGGACATTGTTTAATACTCTGAGTGTACATTTTCCTTAATATTTTCATTAATTCAGTGGAGGAAAAAAGTAATAATTTTCTTCTCTGAATATCCCTCATCACATTTAGGCCACACTACATAATTAGCTGAAACAATTCAATTTGTTAAATGAAAAAATTAACTTGGCTCAACATTAATTATTTTGACATACACCCATAGCTATTTGTCTCCATTAGACAGATTGAGTTATCTTGTGTCATTGCACTTGCCAGAGTTCTATAGCGAAAGTATTGTGACATCTTTAGGAAATCAGGGATTTGGTTACTATCTACATGAAGGTCTGGGATCCTTACCTGTATCTTTACAGCTAAACTCAATCTTATTCTGCACTTCCACAAGCCTTCAGTGCCCATTTATCTTTTTACCCTAAAGAGCATCAAACTATTATTTCTATGAAGCTATTTGCACACTTCAGTTGCACAGCAGACAAAGGCAGATATGCTAGGTAAAATACAGACAGAGGAAGAACTGCTTATTTCTGCATTCTACCCAGAAGTACAGAATTCTGTTCAGGCTAGCAAGCTTCAAAATTTCACAAAGGTCTTAAAACACATATTTCACTTAAAAAGAACTATAAATAAAAAAACAAGCAGAAACTGAAAGGATTAGGTAGAAAAGTTTTCCCCACAGAATTATTACTACTTAAAATAAAACAGAGCATCATGTTCAAACCATGCTTTATTTGTTTAGGTGAATTAACCCTCAGTTGGTTACCAGAAAAACAGGTTTGCAAAATGTGCTTTCATCCTCAGTTCATATTTCCTGAACAACTGAACAGACTCCAAATATGCACCAAGTGGATGATGTGCTAAACAGAAGGGACTTCAGAGCAGAGCTGTACCTCCCAGACTCTGGGAAAATTAGACTAGACATGGAGATTTGTTTGATACAGTTCCTGTTAACTGCAACCTTGAATTAAGTATACAGTGTCAAGAGCCTAAAATTAAAATGTGTTCTGTCTGCACTTGCTTGGTCAGAGATTGAGCCCTGTGAACACAGTACCTTTGACCCTTACTGACAGCCACTAGATGGTGAAGTTTTTATTCTTCCATGAATCACACACAAGTTTATTTTAGGAGTCTTACTGATTAATCCTGTTAGTATCCCATATAATCAGCCAGTCAGATAAGGTACTATGAGTTAGTTGCCAATCTGAAATATTTCTTTCCCTGTTCTTAGATTATTGTATTTCAGAATAAAAAAAAAATCATCAAAATCCAGTATCTGGATTTGAAGTATCTGCTCCAGTCATGATTACATACCCACAGCTGGCCTAAGATACAACGTGAATGGCACTATTAAATGCAAAAGTGACAGACTGTGTAGTATTTTAAAACACATTGTTTATCCCTCTCATCCAGGAAATTAAACAAGTTGTCTCATTTCTGTTGCCAAAATTTGGGAAGCACAAAAAACCAAGCTTTGGTATCTTTGAAAATTACAGAATTGTCAGTCAAGAGTTCCAGTTAGTCTGCAGATCACTGTGGGGGGGAAAAGCAGTTTTTAACACAAGCTCTGCTCCTAACACTGATCTTTCTGATCCATCCTACAGGTTTTTGCAATTCTATACTTAGCAGCTTCCCACCCACATGATTAATATGCTTGATTTCTTACAGAATATACCAACTAGATTTCTGACTAGAAATAAGAAGGTTTGGCTGTGTGATGCCACTCTTGGCATAGTTTCACATTCAGAAGTTCATAAAGATTTGCTGGGGCATTTTTCCTAATAACTGCACCTATCCTTGTGTCTCTTTCAGGGCCATTTACAGGTTTTTGTATGAATGGTTGTTAGATACATATGATTGAATGTGAAAGAATGAGAGGAAACAGCCCCAAATTGTGCCAGGAGAAGTTTAGACTGGATATTAGGAAACATTTCTTCACTGGAAGACTTACCAAGCATTGGAACAGGCTGCTGAGGGAAGTGGGTGAGTTAACATCCCTGGAGATCTTGCAGACACTGCACCTAGGGACATGGTTTAGTGCTGAACTTGGCAGTGCCGGGCTAATGGTTGAACTCAGTGATCCTAAGGGACTTCTCCAACCTAAATGATTCTATGAATAAATGCTCTTATTAACCGCTCACAGATTTTAGATGTAGATCTAGTCTTTTAAATTTCCACATGAAATCCTTTGCAGAGAAGATAAATTGTATACAGATGCATCTTGCTTCTCTTGTTAGCTTGAATTAGTGAACACTGGATTTTATGTGTTTTCCTTGTTTTTTTGCAGATGACATTCTTGTTCTCATGTGTTTTGTAAGTCAATTGTGCACTCTCCTCAAAAATATTCCCATCTCTACTTAAACACAATTCTGCCTCTAAATTTAACATGATTGTAGTTAATTATTAACATCATTGCATAGAATACTTTGTAAATTTAAACTCATTAAGATTGTATATTTAATCCATGGTTGGAGTTAACAGGAACTGGATCAAACAAAACTCCACATGTAATAGAATTATCTCAGAGAGACACTGGTTAAAGGATAGTTCCTGGCCTAAAGTCTGTCCACTTTAGCGCATCACTCTCTTTGTGCACATCTGGTGTCCCCAGAGCTTGTTCTGCCTTGTTTGTCCCAATATCCCTACCCACACTCACAATGACACACATATTTTGCAGAAGATTAATATGGCTGTGGTTCCAGAGCCCTTGGATGAGGTGACTCCTAAACGGAGGGGGTTCTTAACTCTGTGGCATGATGCCCACACTGAGCACTGTGAATACTGACACAGTGATTCTTGCTGCTTAGTGCAGCAAGAATTACCTGCTCTACCTGCTGTGGACAGAATTCAGGAATCCTGTCCTCCAGATGTGTTTTTAAATGAGAAGGTGTTCCAGATCTTGCTCTGTACACAACTTGCATTTCCACATGGAACAACCATCACTGCCTGGAGCGGGAAGTTCCCAGAGCCCTTCACTTCTATTATGTGCAGTCTTTACCCAGAACATTTGCATTTTGCAGCTTTCAGTTGTGGTGAACTGGAAATACTGCAGCAGCTTAAAGTAAATTAAAAAATTAAAATTTGTGCTTAAATGGTAGGAAAACTAATACTATGACTAACAAAGAACCCCTCATATATTTATATAAATTTAATGCAAAACTCTGTTTCAAAATATCAATTTAATTACATCCTCTGCCCTGAATTCCTCCTAGACAAATGTGGTAGCAACATCAACTTTCCCAACAAAAGCTGAAAGACAAAGCCACAGCACCTTGTGCAGAACCATTCTTTTGGTTTCTGGAAAGGTGGGAGACCGTTTATATTTTTTCCCCTCAAACAGGCAGAGAGAGGTCTTTTGCAGTTTGCGTTTACAGATACATTTTCACATTCTTACCCTGCTATCGAAGAGGATGAAAATGACCTGTAGTAGTCTAAGGCATCTCTGTAATTTCTCTCACCAGCAACCCACTTTCCCCTCCACTGAATTGGCATTGCTGTATTCAGTAGAGAAACACTTAAATTCATTAAACACACTCACTCACTTAAAAGATCATCTGATAATGTTACCAGTTTAAATGTTTCATAAAAAGCCAAAATTATTAGAAAACTCTGCACTTTCTCTAATGCAATTATTTCAGTCAGCTCACAGACTGAGGATGTTAGCATTTTTAAGATCTTGTTCTCTATAAAATGTCAATGGACTTGTCTATGCGATGCAATGGGAACGAATGGATTCCACTGTGAAAATGATAGCTTTAAAATCAGGTAAAATATGACTGATCCAGTTATGTGCAATATCTTCAGCAATCATTGAATCCTTCATAAATCACCTCTCTTTTCAAAAACACTGGAACAGATACAAGAGGAAGGCTGATAGGCTAATTATTCATGTATGCAATAGATGAAAACATTTCACTGATACCTTGTTGGAGAACCCTGGTAGATCAGATGTCATGCAGACACATTGATGTAACATTTCCAGAGAACTGCTATAATGCCAGATGTGTCAGAAGCTCAATTCTAAGACCAGTTCTCCAGTTAGAGGTTTTTGACCCAATAGGTTTATATGTACCACTCAGTAAGGTGAGCTCTTGGGGCAGTGAAAGCAGGCAATAATATCAACAGTATGACAACAATCCAGACCTTTAAAGGATTCTTAGGGTGGCTATTTATTCACTAATTGTTTTTGCACTTGGGTTAGCAAATGAACAATTCCTATTCTCCATGATAAAGCTCTCTCCTGTTCAGAATACCTTCAGTTTCTGCCAGATTGCTTACCACCTTTCTACTTGCAATACTGGCAAATACACAGAAACACTGGGATAAAATGTTTCTTTGTTAAAGGAATTAATTTTACAGCATCTCCACTACTGATATGATTTTGTTTCTGAGCAGTAATTTTCACGCAGCAAAAGGACATGTTGTTACTCATAAGGCATATATTATTCAGCAAGTGAGACAAACAATAAATCACTGCCAGATCCCAGTATCTCTGGCATACTTCAAAGCTGCTGGTTTCTTCCTCTGTGCTGTCATGCTTTAAATCTTATTACCGTCAGAAAGATGATGAGGAATTTCCAGTTACTTCAGTTCACTGCCAAGTGGCCTTCCCCTTCCATGAGGAAGACTCCATGAGCTGCGCAGTCTGTGGTGCGCACATTAAAAACTCAGGAGGTAATTAACCAAATAGCCTTGCTCAGGAGGTGTTTAAGACTTCACTCCAGGCCTCTTCCATGGTTGCCTCATTGGTTTTAACCTCCCCCTGCAGGTTCCTCCTGCAGCGCCCTGTGAGAGAGGCGAACTGTGGGGTACTATGCAGACACACAAACAGGCTTTACATCAGCAAATCACTATGATTATACAGACCAATTTACCCCAAATCTGGGTTACACTAGAAATCCATACAGAACTGCCACTCCCAGTGCATGCCGTGATGGCTTTGCTCAGAACTAGGCCTACAGAAGGCAATGAGCCTTGGTAATTCCATTGCCAATGGAAAACAGAAAGGTGACCAAGATGGTGAACTGGGCAGCAGAGTTGAGCAAGTTGCTTCTTCATTCCACCTTTACCTGACTGGCCAGTTCATTGTGCAGCTAACAGGATATCCATAACTATTTCACTTTGAGCAATGGAAAGCTGCTCTCATTTTCTTGTGTTGTCAGAAGATCTGACAGGTTCTCAAAGAAGCTGGAGACTGGCAAACGTAGGGATAATTTTGCACCTCTTTTTCTTTCCAACTATGCTCCCTGACTGCCAAAGGAGGCTCCCTGGAAGGTGCTCTGCAGATGAATAAGCTGGTCTAACTCATCAGGTTGCGTTTGCTAGGGCACTGCAGTACTGGCATAGTCAGGGGAAAAAGATGGATGTTCAGCTAAATGAGAAAGATCACAGAATGGAGTTTCATAGTACTAACAAAAAAGCTGGGCTCCAGCTCTATTGCAAGCCTGTATTTTGGTAAATATAAGGTTTATCTATTACACTGAAGAATCAGGAGCATGGTCTCTACAGAAACTCTCCGCAGTGACAGCAGTGAATAGAAGTGATTCTCAGGCACACGGCTTATATGATCAGCAGCTCTGTATATTTGTATCATGCAATAGAGCAAAACACCCCAGATTTATCTACCTCAATTTTACTTATCCTAGGGCATTTGTTCCAAACAAAACTTCATTATTCTATTACTGGGTTTTTTGCTAACAACCAACCTAACAGTTAGCACAAAAGATAAACTGAATAAATAAGCAACAAAATAACTTTCATTGTCTCTCCTCCTGAAAATTTTTATTTGAAGGACACCTCATAAAATATGAATTCATACCCAGTTTGCTTGCTCATCAAGTAAAAAGCAAGCACAGATATCAGCATCTAAAAATCTGAATAAAGATTAGCAAATAAATAGCTAACAGCTACTTAATGAAGATGCTCAAAAAAATGCATGTAATCAGATCTGTACTGCATAATTCTTTTTGTATAATAATATATTTTACACTTTAAATGACCTTGTTTTATTTTATTTAATGCATTCAGTCTCAGTAGCTCACTGATACAGAATAATTTATTTTGAATTCTGATTAAGAAGCTGCTCTCCAGTTCAATGAGTCCCCTTTCCAACAGCAAAATTTTATTTGGCTGGTGAATACTTCTATACACTGACAGCAACTTGAAACCCTATTTGGTTTCAGAAAGCTTGTCCTGAAGTGTATAATCATACTCCACAAAGCCTAGCTTCAACTAAACCAACAGGAATTGAATGGGCTGTAGAACTGGGTTCTAGAGAGGTCCATCCTCAGGCTTTTGAGGAGCTGGAGTGAAGGGTACCCCCAGGAAGACTTGCTGGACAGAACTGGAAAGATCTACCAGTGCTGTACAGTAAACCCCATTCATAAGATGAGTTTCTGTGTCTCTGTCATCATTACAGAGATGTTTTTGTGGCTGTAAAGGATAGCTTCATGATCTGAAAGGGAAACAAATTGTGAAATAAATATAAGACATGAGCAAACACGGGTTCACAGAAAGAGAGTGGGAGAGAGAAAGCACTAGCTAAACCTCTTGTGGTCAGCTAAGCAATGTAAATGGTACTGTTTCGAGATAAAATATGATCATAAACTAAAATCACTTGGTGGTTTTATGTTTACTAAATAAAAAAAAAAAACCCACATGTAATTTACAGTGTGAAGGCAGAGGAGAAGAATAAAAGGACAGAGATCAATATGGTATAAAGCAGATACTTCATTATTTTAGAGCCTAATTCAAGCATATGCCGAATCCCTGCACTTTTAATGCAAGTTAGCAAGTGCCAAGCAGCTTGTAAGAAGCTCTCAGAATCAGGCTCCCAGTCTGCTATATCACCTAGGAAAACCATTACCAACTACATGCATAACTGGTACTAAGCCCATGCTTAAATGTATATAAACACTCCCCTAGAAAATGTTGTATTTTCTCCCATGCATACGTATATCTATGCAGATATCCATATATTCCCCTCAACAGGCAGGGAAATGACAGATGTGAGATCTGCAACATGAAATGCATGTGGCACGGCTCCAGCCCTCAGGAGCACAAGGCCAGGAAGCACCAAGGAAGGTCAAATCAGTCATCAGCTCCCACTGGCTTCAAGTAGAAATGAGCAGCTTGAATCTGGTGCCTGCATTGCCACCCACTGCAATTTGAGACACCTTGGGATATCTGATGATAGCAGATGCAGCACAACAGCAACAGCTGGATGCCAAGAATGATGCACTAATACATCTGAAAGAGCCATCTTTGGGCAACCAGAGCTACCCTAGGTAAACAGGTCCTTTGAGAATCTTTGCACACAGAGCCTTTGGGTGTTTATTTTTAATCTCTTGGCAGTGACAAAAGATCCTCCATATTCGTAACTTTTTAAAGTATGGCACTCTTACATTAAAAGTCAGTGTTGCAGACCAACTGACCTCTCCATGCAGATGAGATACTCACTGAAACAGCAGAAGCGCTATTAAAAAAAAAAAAAAATAGTGGATTTCTGCCATGCTTTGCTGCACGTAAACCTGAAAATTCCAGTAATCAAAGTTAAACACTATCCTGGAAGAAGTTTCCATAAGATTCACATTAGGCAGCTATATTTATTATTAAATGTTTCCTGTTTTACCCAAGCTGAACAAATTCAGCAATTTGCATTACAGAGCATAACTCCTTAATTTTGAAGTTAAATGTGATCATTGCAGATACTGGTTTTGCACATACTCAGCCTGTGCATGTGAATTTCGAGTGTCTGTAGCTTCATTAGGTGTCTGCTCATACAAAGGTACCTGTGATGGGGACCAGCTGGAAATAAGTTTGTGCATAGTTATAATGTGTGTACAAATGTGTGTACAGGTTGAAAAACAGTGCACATTATTCCTTATTTTTGGAGTGACTTTGGTCACAGAATGTCATTATGGAAAACCTGGCGGTCCTCACCCTTCCAAAGCACATACACACACCCAAGAGCCAAATGGAAAAAGAGAAGCCAGTGAAAGGGTTAATGTCAATTGGTGCTACCTCTTCTGCTGCTGGATAAATGCTGTTTTCTAAAAATAGCAAATAGCCTTCCTGATCCTGGACTGGTAAAGTAGAAGGATTTTAAACTAAAATGCATCCTCTATGAACCACAGTAAAGTCCCAGTTTCCTCCAAACCCTAGAAATTCTACTACTCACTGTATTTAAACAAAACCAAAGCCCAGCTATGAAAAATAAATTAAACCTAACCACCTAAATATCTTTTTCATGTGTTAGAATCTCATGCTTTCTCCTGCCTCTGTTTTATGCACAGTCTGCATTCCCACTGACTTGACAAAACTGGGAATTTGTTACAGTGACAGAAAAAGCAAGGCCACTTAATTTGACAGTCTGTGAGAGTAAAGCAAGCTACTTTTCATAATGTATGTACAGACATCATGTAAGCACTCACTGGTAGCTTTGTTGGAATGCCTGGATACTGTGTTTGTCAGACTATCATAAAGATTTATAAATACACAGTTACAAATTGCAGATGAAGTCTTGCAGTACGGACAGGCTACACACACCTAAATGAAGAAGGTGCTTTAATTCTTGATACAGAAATATGCAGAATGTCTTTTTGCATGTAAACCTGTTAAGGTTTTCAGATTATGGTGGTTTTGCACAGAGAAAATCAATGCTCCCTCAGGTTCAGCAAGACCTACAGGATTCTGCGTGGTTCCACCAAGTGAGAGGAATAAGAGGAAGCAATATAGAAACCACTACAAAGGAGCCTTCTTGAGCACTGAGTCTCAGATTATAGGGAGAAGATGGGGACAAGGTGAGAGAATAGACAACATGTTGCCTCATTTCCACCTCATTTCACACTCCTTAATATCTTTATTTCCAACCCAGTAAGACAGGAGCAATGAAGACTGCAGTCAAGCCATCCCAGACAGACAGTGGGGAGGAATTTTATACAAGTTACAGACAAATTCATTCCAAATTCTCCTGAAAGTGTCATAGCTGTTGATGAGCACCTCCCTTATGGACATTTGGTCTTACGTCCATGCCACTTTTTAATGAGTGATCCCCTCAATCAAATCTTGAGCTCAATTTTTTTTCTAAAGCATGACTAAAACACCTTGATCCATTAGCCTGGTTTCTGCTGCTTTCCTAGTACTGAAAAGGTGAAGGAGTCACTTGCAGTATCTTTTCTTACTTCCTGGCAGATATAATAATATTTTTTACTAATCTGGCAGATCTCTTCTCCTTTTGAACAGTTTCTTTACTCTCTCTCCAAGCTATTCTTTGCTAGAGCAACATACTTTTCCTCTAATTAAGGATCCTTTCACCCCAAATAAATGTCTTGCAGTATCAACCCACCGTGCATCAGTTCCAGCTCCTCGTTACCATGTCCATTTTTCCTTCTGCAGACACCTGCATAATTACATTATGTGAAATAGCTTATATAAATCAGCAGTCTTTGTAATATGTTCTAAAAAATTGACCTGCAATTGTTATCTACTGCAAAACTTCATCCCAATTTTAGCAATCTAATCTAAGGCATAACGTCAAAAGTTAACTGAATTCGGGTTAACTGAAGCTGCATTATAACTTGCAATTTATTTACCTAGGTCCTACTTTCAAAGCTATTGTGATCTCATCCCCACAGACCTTGAAATTTATTTTTGAAACAATACTTTAATTACCTTCCTACCTGGCAAGCTTTCTTTGGTGCTTGGTTCAGAAGCTGAGACTGACCCTGACTTTTCACGTCTGGGTCTGTGCACTGGTGTTATCTGCTTTCCATCGTCACTCACTGCTGAGTGTGCCAGACCAACAGGGCTGGTGAGTAACTATTAGAACACAGGGCAACAAGTAAAGCTTTCCTGATGCTTTCAATAAACAGTGACTAACAGCTCTTTAAATTATCAAAACCGTGACAAAAATAAATTATATTTAAGGTTACATTTTCACCACCTCCTTATTTGTAGGTTCAAAATACGTCCACATAACTGTATCAGCTAATTAGCTGTGCAGCTATTCAAATGCCTTTTCAAATGCACCTGTACACGGTCAAATGTAGATTTTTCATACCTGAATGACTGTAAACAAACAAACCAGAAACCAAACGAAGACTTGGCTATTTAATCTAGAGGATATTGCATTTTAAGAAACACAGAATTCTAAGTTGCAACAGTGTAAATTATTGCTATCCTTTTATACATTTTCAGTTCCTTCATGAAAAGAATCACATTTGATCCATTGAAAATAAATCTGGTCAGAGGCTGTTATAAAATGCAGAATGTGCTTCCACAAACAGAACAAGCACACTTGTGTAATTGGTACACTAATAATTTATTTCAAAGTCACTCTGTTTGGTGACATATATCTGTTCTTCTTAAAACCTTTTCCAATGAGTTGTTTTATGTTCCAATAAAGGCTATCTTAAATCTCTCATTTCTTTCTGTTTAATTCTGAATATTTCACCACTTGAAACTTCCAATGACTATCTGCAATAGTTACATTTAACCTTCCATATGTCCCTCTTTCTCATACAATTGTTTACCTTCTAGGACAAGGACTGGTATCAAACTTCCTTTCTTTTGATCAGGCTTCTTTCCTACTGCTAGGTAGCACGTGCACCTCTTAGGCTTTCAGTTTACTAAATTAAGTGTCAGACTTTTTATGATCCCTCCACAGATTTATCCCCTTTCATTATCCTTGGCAGTTCTAAAACCTTTCAAAATTTGGTCTGCTGAAATTCAATAAAAAAGGACATAAGGTTCACCCTGACAAGATATAACTACAAATTTTGAGCACACCTCTCTAGTTAGCCTTGCCCAGTCTTCATCTGTCATTCAATGCCTAGAAGTAGAACTTGGGCACACTATACAAACCCTAAAACCAGAAGTGCATGCTTTCCCTAGAAAAATATATACTTCTTTCCATTTCCTGATCAGTTCTTCTCCTCATCACTGTTTCAACTACTCTTAGTGAAATTACATTACCTGACTGCTTTGCCTAAGGCAAATGGATATATATTATTTCAGCATCTCTTTGTTTTCTTTTTTCCTTCTAGAGGGTGAGGCCAGTAAATTGTATACTAGACTAGCAACATGCTGCAAAGTCAAAATTGAAAGAAATATTCTGCATGCCTCCTGCTCTAATTTTTGCTTTGAAAATTGGTACTTCTTATGTTGACTTGAAATATGAAAAATAACTGTGTATGGTCATAAAAGTGCACAGGAAAACAAAATCTGTCATTTACACTGAGCTATTTTTGTCATATCTGGCCTTCTGGGTCTATTCCAACTATATCACTGTAGTTAAGTCAGTTATTTACTATCCGTTGCTTGTCAGCTCCTGGCACTGCTCCATGACTTCTTCTAGGTGACTCACAGAGCACAAGATTGACCTTAAGGTAGCTTCAAATGACAATAAAATGTGCAACTTGCCAGAATAAACACAATTTCTCCTTCTCCTAAACCCCAGTCTCATCCCACCTGTGTTTCCCATTCCAGAACATTCAGAGTAGGAGGAAGGAGGTTATTTGAATCATCAGCCTCCAGGTGTTTCCAAGACACGTCTGTGATTAAGCAAAGATTTTCCTTTGACTTTGTCCAGCTAAAGAGCAGATGAAAGTAAATAGACTTTTTTTCCCCCCCTCCATGATTCTATCTTTTACATTAACTTACTTCTGAAATGCTTTCCAAATGTTTTCTCAGGGTTTGGCCTAAAATCTTGATATGCTGCCTCCTAAAATTCTCCTCAGACATATGTTATTTGCCTTGAAATCGATAGTGTCTTTCCACTTCAGAAAAAATCTTCAGTTAGAGGCACCATGAGATTCTCTATTTCCAGACCAAATCCATTCAGTTATCGAGAAAAGAATTAGGTCTTCTACAAAATCCAGTCAGGGCATCGAGAGAGGAAGCTGATCTGCTAAATAAGGACCACAGTGCCTTTTCAGAGCTGAACTGCCATCTGCTGCTGCCTATCCCTCCTTCACTCACATCCCCCCCTGGAGGAAACCAGGTCTATGTACTTCAGTCCACTGGCTCAGCCTTCCCCAAAATGGTGTGCACTTTACTTTGTTGCAGGCTAATGTCTTCTCGTCCCACCTCAAGTCACTGAAACGGGTTTTTGGTGCCTTAGGCACCCTTCAAAGGAGCAGGTGCCTCTCTTCCATGCACATTACACCAAGTGATGCAATAGGGACACATGATCCTTTGAGAGTCCGTGGCAGGCTGAGTCACAGACACAAAGTGACATGTGACACACTCTTTGTTTCTGGTTTCTTGTGAGGAGCATGCCGGGTTGAGGACGTGGAGGGAAGTCAGTGTGGTTCTGATTCCCTTGCACTCCATCAAGGGAGCGGGGGGATAGGCAATGAGAGAAGAGCTCTGCTAGGCGCAGCCTAAATCTATCCCTATAACATGCTAAGAAGAACAAAAGCTTCAGTATGTGTCATTGAGGCTAAGCAGTGTCTTCTGTACAAAGAGAGACTCCTTGAAGAGTTCTGTGACACCAGTGTCCATCAGGAGTCAGGACTGTCTAGTGCAATAATGGAGCTCTTACAGCCAAGCACACACACAAACCATTTCCAGCCCTTCCCAGGCTCAAAAAGTTTTGAAATGAAACTCCAGGCAAGACCTCCCTGTTGCAGTCTCACCTAAGCCTTCCCTCCAGCCACATCCTGCATGCCAACTCATAGCAGGCATTCCTAACCCCCTGGCTGCCTGCCTTGTCCTCCTCTCCAATGGGACTTTGGCATCACTTTCCACCCGTTTTGCCCCTGCAAAGCTACCAAGGCCTTGCCTCTCACATTCATGCCTGCCACTCCACTCAAAAAAAAAAACAAAAAACCAAAGGATGGAATTTGGGTGGGAAATAAAACCTGATAAATGAGACTGCTTTTATATAACTACAAAGCCCTAATCATAAATGTACTAATATACTTATTCCTGTGCTGTTGAGAACCCACTGGTAAGCAAAAATGTAACATTGGCAAATAAGCAACACAAAAATGTGCCAAAATTCATCACTGGATCCCTGGAAACCCAAATGTTGTTTCTTGGCACTCCAATATTTACCAGCTGGCACCAATGAAATTTTGGAAAAGGCAGAGGGACACTTTTCCTGATCACACTCATTCATTATCTTCCATCCTCACTATCACTGTACAAGACACACCAGTGTAGGGCACAATGTCATGTTCCCTCCTGCCTTTGTCTTTCATCCAGCCCCTACATGGGGCTGAGGAGTTAATTCAGAAACCTGAAGTCAGGTATTGTCGATCCTAGCTGGTAAGGACCCACACCTTTATTCAGAGACTGTCCCATGAATATGGAGCTGGTGACTCTGAAACCACTTCAGGTGACACCTGTTATCTCTGTGAATGGGTAGGTGAATGCACAAAATGAATGGAGAAAAACTCTTGCTTGCTACAACAGAGGACAGAAAATAATGCAAACTGTACAGATTAACTGCCTGAACACTGTTGTTCTACTCTGACCTAGTACTGTTTTAAGTCAGAACACTAGTCTGTGGTAATTCTACACTAACTTATTTTAAGTGAAAGTGGATTATTATATTATGACTACCTGAATACATTTAATGGCCAGGTGAAATTCCAGGAATGGATCCCTCAAAGTTGGACCATGCCTACTAGCTTTCATAGGTGGAAACAGGACAAAATCAGTAGTTAACAGAACACTTCACTGGAAGGTTCAAAAAACCTCATACTGCACATTCATGATGTATCCTGCTCTTGGGAGCAGTTTGCCCCTAAACCCCAATGCTGCATTTTCATTTACATTCTGAAAACAAAGAATTTGATTTCAAATTCAATCAAAGAATTTGATTTCAAAGAGTTTGATTTCTTTTATACCTTTCTTATGCTATTGAATTTAACTTTAGCTTCGTCTCTTGCTTCAAGATTTTTCCCGGAAATCTCCAGTGATGCATATAATAACTTCAAAATTGTAGAGTAGGATCTTTTGGTGGTATAATTACTTTTTCTCTTTAATAGTGGTCCACTTTTGAGAGTGCCAACAGTGATATAAAGGATGCCAAGGAAGCAAAAATATGGGGAAGGAATCAGGTCACTAAACTTCAATAGTCTGAATGTGCTTGAAAAATCTTCTTGACAAAGGAAGCAATAAGAGCCCAGAGAAATGCTGACTCCAGAGGCTTCAGAAAAGAAACAGGTGGCTACCACTATATATGACAAATCCTCATCTGACTTTCTGGTTCTTCATGCTGATGCATGCATAGAGCAACGTGCCCCCCTTATAACTCTTTTTTATAAGAAGCTCAATTAATCCAGTTCATTAAAAAGTATCAAAGTATGAGTTTTGGATCGTACACCAGTCTTCTCTCACTTAAGCTAAAGCTGAATCCTTTCATTTAAAGGATAAATAAATTCTAGATAATGTAAAAAAAAAAAAAGAAAGAAATTTCCATCATTTAGAATTGTAGTCGGTTGTTGAACAGGGAGCCATGTTTGATATGAAGCAAAAAAGCATGCATATCCACATGTGCAGCATTTGAACAGGTATTATTTGTCACAGTCTCCCATAGATGCTATCTAGCTTACAGAGGAATGCAATGGTTATTAAAGATGATTCACTGCACTTATTAACATGACAAAGCACAAGAACCATGAGCTAGTCATTAGAATGAATGAGATTTGATAAATAAAAGGCTTTTCAATGTTCTATAAGGACCCACTCTCGAAACCCCTTACTTTTTGTGAGCCCATCAGCTTCAAGACACCAACGCAGTCGGTAGTCTGTTTGTGTGAATTACTCATGAAGGGTCGCTCCCAGCTCATACTATTCTGTTATCCAATGCCATTGGGACAGTGCAGAGAAGTGGCCAGTCTTTGATTACAATTGCTCAGCTAAAATTTTCACCTACAGAAAACACAGTATTGCGGTGCCAAGTCCAAGCTAGTACATGTTTTGATGGTATTTATGCTGATTCCCCTCCTGCAGGAGAAAAGCAGAACTTGCCAAAGTGACTTCCAGATGGAAAGTGCATCCCTGATCATACATGTCAACAAACAGACCAAGCTGGGCAGTCCTGAGGCTGCTCTCACTTGACCCAGGTGCAGAACCATCATATTGGAACTCAGAGTAGAGGAAGAAAGCCAAGTGATGTGGCAGCAGCTCTCTGGCCACAGAGAGCAGGCACAGACTTTCCCAGGCATTGTCCTGGGAAAGGCTGTGAGAAGATCAGAGAAAAGAATGACAAACTATTCTTATCTTCACTCGCTGCACCTGTTGTTGTGAACATGTGGAATGTGTTATGGAGATTTGTTTACCAAAGGGTGATTTCTTAATTGGCCAATGGTGATGGTGTTTAGATTGAAGGACCAACTGCACCCACCTGTATCATGACTGTCTGCAAGGGTGATGGGTTTCTTAATAAGTATAGTGTAATAAAGTAATTGATCAGCCTTCTGAGAATCATAGAGTAAATGCTAATTATTACCTGGCTGGGGGCCTGTGGCGGCAAAGTGAGAATCACCTATTTTAATTGAAAAGTAATTAGGCAAGAACACCAGCAGATTGCAATGGAAACTGAGAAGCCATGGAACAAATTGCATCCATAGACTCAAGGATCCTTGTGGATTCCTTCCAACTGAAAATATTCCATGATTCTATGATCCAAGGGTGAAGTCTGTCAGAATTAGACACTAAATGTAAGCTCTTCTCACAATTTTTTATTTTAAAGCTAGGAAAGAAATAAAATCAAAAGTTTTACTCTTGCTTAGTCCAAGGGTGATATATTATTCATCCATTACTCTGAGGGGTTTAACTCTAGACCACTGTATGAGTACAAAGAAATACAAGTACAAACACCTAGGACTGAGGCATGCTCTCATTTACACAAAGGTAGGTCTAGACAGGCTCCTTTGATTTACATCAGCCAAGAAGAACATTTCCTTGCCATGCAGCCAGGAATTGCTCCCAATCAAGAGCCGTGAACAGCAGTCTGCAGAACAAATTCCAGCCCCTCTGCTGCCAGAGGAAGCCTTCATAGTATGAAGCCTCATACAACCACCAGGAGAGGCTGAGCTCAAAATCAGGCTTTTAGGGAAACACTAAAAGCAATACTAAACTGAGAAATAATTTAGTGACATTTACATTGAAGAATATACACGTGAAAGAGGATATTCACAATCTACAATCACAAAATGCTGGAAACTCTCTAAAGCCTGGAGAGTATGCTGCTTCTGCTTCCGGTGGATAAATAAAAGTTTGTGTATGCTGTGCATTTCCCAGCCTTACAGCACTCAACCTTTTGTTTCTAAATCAACAGACATGAAATGGAGCCTTATACCTCCTTCTAGACTACTTAAACTTGTCATGAAAAGACTTTTCAAAATTTCTTTTTTTTACTCTCTCTTTCACATGTAACCCTGATAAACTTCCTTAATCTGTATATATATTTGCAAAGGTTTTTGCAGGCTTTAAAGTCATATTCAGTAAAGTCTTTCCTGAAACACCTTTGATGACTTTACAGTATATAATAACATTAAAAATTACTCCTCAAAATTTGAATAAATGACCTTGAAAAACACAACAGACAAGAACATGGCAATAAAATTATTCTAGGTACAGAACTTAAATCAACCGTATTTGAACCAGAACTGGTGTGACTAGAGTTGTTCCTGCCTTCTCGTAGGCTGAATAGAGGAGACTTTCGTAAGGAATTGATATGACTTTCCCTTAAACAATGAACACAAGTTCTGAATGCAAGCCAGAAAAAAGCCTAAAACTTAGCGGGGAACTTAGACTGAATATATTTTTGAGTACTGCCACAGAAACTGTCTGATTAAACCTAACAGGGTCATGATTTTACTGTGTGCTCCAAAGCCATCATATAAGTGATACCATTCAAAGTTAGCATACTCATGCACATTAACAGAAACCCCAGACAAGCCTCTTGTGGCTTCACGGATTGCTTAAGTCTGGCAGGTAAGGCTGGTCATTATTCCGAGCATGGAGGTAAGTTCAGAAATATATCAATATGCATTATTGCAATCAACAGGCATTAGTGTACATCAGCGTCAATTACTGTAATCAAATTTAACAGCTCAACTGAACAACAAGGTCTGGCAGTGTCAAAAGATGACAAAAGGTCCAGTAATGGTAACAAAGTGGTACTAGACTGTCCATGGAGGTATACAGCAGGTTTCTGCCATCAAAGTATAAGTCCAATTTCACTGCAAGAATCGGTCTTGATGGTCTACAATAATCTTCATTAACTAGAAGCACATTATAGTGATCTCCAAAAGCAATAATTTCTGATGTGAGAATTAGAAACTAAAATTTATGAGATGTGCTCCATGTCCCGGGAAATATCTGCTTTTTCAAGTATTTCTTCCTTAATTTTGGAACATTATCAAAGGCAGTTTGTGAGGGAGAATTAATTTGAGAACCAAGTAAAATTTTCATCCTGACAGATCAGAATAAAGTAGAATTCTAAACCAGACTTTAGTCTTGGGATAAGGTTTGAAAAGCTCTAAAGAGGCTTGAGTTTCACTCAGAGTTTTGCTGAATTAATTTACATTGTGATTGCAGAGTCTCCATAGAGGCTATGGGCTTCCTGGCTTTACCAGCTGAAAAATATTGCACTGATAATCTGAAGGAAAACAACTATTTTTCCTCACGTCCGTGACAATCTGTTCAGCATGGAGTACCTAGGATTCTCACACTTCACTCTGAGAAGTTCAAAAACCCCTCATCTTCCCTCAAGCTCAGTCTATCCTTCATCCTATTATTTAGAACATTAAATGATTCACAGTATTGACAATGCATTTTCTCTAGCAATTGTTTCCACCTCATTTCCAAAGCAGGATGTTTTTATTCTTAGAAACATATTAACCCCCCCTCCTTAAAAAAAATCTGCAAAGTCCAAAACCAAACAAAACCCTAGAGATTTTTTCTATACATTGCAAAAATCAGTCCATCATTATGATAACCACCTTCAGACAGTGGGACAGGTTCCTGGCTGACACTGCCTTACACCACTAGTGCAAACAACATGACCTAGACCCATTAATGGGAATCAAATATTGGTCCCTTCATAAATCTACATCACTTGTGTGGTTAAACCAGCACATTCCCATTCTTGTTGACTCTGAATGTGATGGTCTTATATTTTGCTCATGTAGTTCAGTGTTGCTTCAGCTGTAAACAAATACAGAGTTTGGCTGTGAATTAATTCCTTCCAGCTCAGGCCAGTAACAGCCCAGCAATGCCAAAGCCACCTGAACCAGGAATGGTACACAGCACAGAAACCAGGGCTCACAATCCGTGTACTATCATAGCAAGGGAGGGACCCAAGGGGAAGAGAAGGCAAAAGGGACAGACTCTAAAAGGATGCAAATATTTACACCCTCGAAGACACCACAGGAAACAGATCTGCACTAAGAGATACCCATTTTCAGACAAATGGGTATCCAAGCAGTATTTTCCTTGACTTAAAGCTGGTTTGATGTGACAAACATTTAAAAACAGTAGTGTCGGTCCAGTTCTAACTCAAGAAATTAAAAAGTGAGTAGAAACAAGCTTTCATTTCAGGATTCAGTTCTGTTAAACATACTGGACAGATAAAATCCCCAAGTCTCAGAAATGTGCTAGACTTGAAGAAGTTAGGTTTAGTTTTCAGGGGTACAGGGCTAGGCACAAAAAAATTATTCTCACACTGTGTCAAATCCCTGGAGGATGGTTTATCCTAAATATGGTTTACTTCTCCTCCTTTTTCCTTAATCTGTCCAGTTTCTTCTTAAACATTTTAAAATCACAGATGTCTTGTAACTCAGTGGGGCAAATGTGCACAAAATGATGATGTGAGGAATTAGGTTCACAGCCAACACACAACTGCTACACAGTACATCTAGTAAACCAGTCATATTGTCAGTCCATCCCAAGAATGTGTCTGACTAGAAACCTTAGAAGAAACCCCAACAAACATTGCAAGATGGAAAGAGATATATAACAAACAAACATATTTATAAATCCTCTCCAAAGTTCCCAGAGGACCATGCTCAAATCCCAGATGTACCAAACAAAGCCAGCATAGCACTGGGCTAGTGGTAACAGTCAGACTTCATGATCTTAAAAGATTTTTTGCAACCTAAATGAGTCCATGATCCTGCTGGGTGTCAACACCCTTTTCCTCCTAAGGAACAATGGAATTCAGGCAGAGAAGGGTATCACCAGCATGGCTCCAGCTGCTCCCATTCCCAAGTGGGCATCCTGGCACTACTCTGCACACAGACAAAGATGGATCTTACTCATTACTCCCTGCCCAGTTGATATCAGTCTATTTATTTTGTTTGCAGAACCATTTATAGATGGCTGAGACAAACAGCTTTAACTCAATTGCCAAAAATCCCCCACAACATTAATATTTACAAAGTGCTTCTTGTGGGTATCATCTCAGTCTAAATATTATTTGTATCTTCAAGAAACACAAAGCTCTGAATAAGATGAGAATAATCTCCATAAACACCAACATGTGTAATTCTTCTTCTTGAAACAACACTGAAAGGATAAATTTTTAATGTTTTACTTTTGTTTCATTTTCCTTGCTTTAATATTCCTAGAATCTTGAGTACATTTTTTCTTTTAACTGCTCATATCCTTTCCCATTTGTCAAACATTGATTTATCTCCTGCAACTTGTGCAGAACTCTAATTTAACACATTTTAGCTGGATCTCTTGTTTTCAACAAGCATCACAGATTCTACTGAGAGCTCAGAAAGACACTGACTGACCAAGCACACAGCACAGAGAACCATTGTTTCTGCAGATACCCTGCAAACATAGTGGTTTTACATTTATTTTGACCAACAGCTGGTGTCACAGTTTACAGTCTTAATTATCCTTATTTTTAAAGTAGTTATTTAGAACCCTGAAAGAGAAGAAGAAAGAAATCATTTGGGACCTTTTCTACTCAGGAATAGGAATATAGTGACTTAGTTCAATCACAGTAATTGAAATTCCTCCTTTAGCTTTTTGTCGCTTGGAAAAAATACCACAAACCTCTGACTTGCTTTAAAGATTTAGATTTTAAAGATTTATTTTATCAAATAGTGGTGAAACAGCAAATTTGATGGTAGAACCTGTACAATTACCAGAGATGCCAGTTCATGTTATGAAGCTGGGAGACTGCATACTTCTTATCTTAATTCCAGGGTGAAAAAATAAAGAGAATTTAAATATTTAATAAGAAGAAAAATGCTCCAGAAATTGCTGTTCATACACCTAAGGTTAGTGAAAGCACTGGAAGTTTGAAGAAGTAAAGCACTCATCCTAAAGCACATCAGCATTCAGTAAACCATCACAGATGATTTTTGAAGTGTCAAGGGCAGAAGGACAATATTAAGAAAGCAGAGTGACTCTAGCCCCTCTCTCATCATAAATAACATAGAGACTGTGCATCCTCTCTGCTGGGAAGTCAGGGAAAGGCCAATGGTCTTTCATCAGGCATTATGACCAGCACCAGAGCCTTCACAAACATTGTCTTTTTCACTCAGCTCACCCTTTAACCACAGTCCACATAATCTTAATTTGCATTTGTCTCTTAGTCCAGTAAAGAACAACTAAGTAAGGAGCAAGGAAGAAGTCTCTCACAGGTAAAACACTACACAAGAGCAAGAGACTCTGACTTTCCATGGGCTAAACTGCCTCTTGAAATGGAACGCATGTGTGGTGCAGAGGCAGCATATACCAGAGAAGCAGCACCAAGTAACTTAAAGTTGTCAGGTTTAATTAATTGGTTCTTAAAAATGCCTGGTGCAAACAAAGCATTGAAGTCCCTTGGCTGCTTATAGCTCCCCCTATAATCTGATGAAGACATTCATCTTGAGTCAGGTAACTCAAAACTAATGTCTTAACTGAGAAAATAAGTTATTCCACACAATTCAAGGCACACTTGTATTTAAAGTAGTATTGTATTTAGAGTATTTAAAGAGGTACTGCACCAGAGCTGATAGGTTTCTTCATGTTTTTAGTAGAGCTAAAAACACTTGAAAAGAAATAATCTCAATCCTTATCACCTACATATATCTGAAAGTTTTTGAACCCTCTAATGAAACCCATCTGTATCACAGGTTTAACACTCTGGTCCTTGATTGCCCATGTATTTTTTAAAATAAGAGAAAGGATCCTCAATCATTCAGACATTTAAAAGATTTGGAGTTTCCACTATCTCCAGGTTCCTGTTTCTTCTCTTAATACTATTTAAATTGAACATTTATTTTTATCATTCATTCAGTTTTAAAATGTTGCCTCTTTTTCTTTCTTGCAAACAATCTGAGGACATAGGGATCAGATCTATCTCAGTCTTTCCCCTAATTGCTCAAAACGAGCAATCAAATAGCTGTGTGCACGCAAGTTCACAAGCTAAAAGCTATGCCTAAGCATTCAGAAGACCATACTCTGGAATAATTCCCCCCCTGGGTACTCACCCCATACCAAGAGTACCGGTGCACAATACTAGCATAGCTACAGCTACAGCATCATCAGTTCCCACCAGCTTTTCTGGCTCTAGCTTCTCCAATTAGTCTGGTCTCATGCTGGAGAAGTCCAAGGGTTTCCACAGTGTCTAAAAATCCATCCAACACTGACTTGATTACTGATCCTGTCTGACTGCAGACAGTGCTGGGTTCAGTGCAAGGCACGATCTGATTAACTGGGGGTAATTTCTTACAGTGTCCTGAAATCAGTCAGGCATTTAAAAGGATTTCTCCAGAATCAAACACAATGACAAAGGGAAATATGATCATCACCATCACAGTCCTGCCTAAGTTCAAAAAAAATGCAATTCTAGAGAAACTCTTCTCTCATCTGTTTTATCAACACGGAGCTACTAAGGGGAAATTAAAGAAATAAACTCAGGCGTTTTAGGTCTTCAAAACCAAAGCCACATAAACAAAGCAGGGCTATGTTAATGGGGACCCTGCCAATAGATCCAGGAGCCAAGAGTTAGTCATACAAAGGGCTGTGTCACATTTAAAAACTGAGCTGAAACTTTTCTTTCTGTGCTGTTTTAAAGCCACTCTGTACTTAAGCCCGAAGTGATGACAAACATTTATTGACAGTTAATGCAGTGCTCCTGCAATGTATTATTAGGCACGAGCCCAGAGGCACAAGGCCAAGTGCTGTTAATCTCTTGGCGAGTGCCATAGTGTCTCAGATATGCACTGCCTGAAAATATCCAGTGCTATTGCTAATGTTTTTTAAAAGGCGGAAGTCTTGAGTTTTCACAGAAACTTATACACTGATCAACCCATCAAAATAAAAGTATAATGGAAAAAGCCCTGCAACAGTTCACCCAGTTTCTAACCCCTGTTTCCCCACATCAGGAGTGATGTACCAAAAAAATACTACCCTCCTTTGCCTTACCTCATTATTTACTTCAGCAGTGTCAAATCAGATCTTTCTTGCTTGAAGAAAGATATTTTTAAAAACCTTTCCAAAACAAGTGAAAACATCTATCAGCTTTTACCCAAGGGAAATGAATTGCTGAATATTCCATCATAGGTTTCCTTTCATATGCTCTGCGTGTTTGTTTTATAGAAGCCTTAAGCAGGGCAAATAAAGGGTTTGAAATCCTCTGAGCAAAGCTGACTTCTTTCTCTGAAGGTGACCCTCAAGTCATTTCAGAACCGTGGAAATAGCCAGGGGAGGGATAAACATAGTCAAAAGACAGCTTTTCTTCTCAAATAACTTTGGTGCTTCAGGCTGAACTAAAAAAATGCCCTCAGGTGGAGGTTTGCCACTTTTTATGAACCTATCCAATTTTACCCTGGGGAGAAAGATGCAGTAAGAAGTTCGTCTTCTTACTGCAAAAGTATCTGGACTGCACAAGTGCTTCAAAGAAAGGAGAGATTGCCTTTTCAGAACAACTCCACTAGAAGTTATCAGGCTCGTCAAGGGTCTTATGGTCAGGTTCCTTCATCTTTGGGACAAACCTTAACCACTGTTTTCAGAATCAGTGGCAAAGCTGGAATATTCAAACCATACGGTGTAGATCTGAATCAAGACAGCCACTTCATATTCCTTCAGAATTTATGGTCTGATCATACTAATAATATGCACTCAAATTGATAGTAATGCATTTAGCAAACATTAACTATGACTGCCTTGCCTATTCAGAGCAAATTTTGCCTAGGAATCCAAACTGAAACTCATAATCACGTTAGTTATACATATTATTCAGGAGATGTTGCAGCCTGACTAAAGACTTCATTTTGTGTAAACCTTGAGAAAGACCCGGGAAACCAGCGGGAGCTCTGCCTAAGCAAAAACTATAGGATCTGGGGCCCCTGTGCAGCTCCATGCACGGGCACACCACCGCATTCCAGTGACAGCTCCGCACACACCGTTTCTGTAACGAAAGAGAATCGCCACCCAAAATCCCCAAGCAGGCAAGCGAACAAAGCAGCGCTCCGGGGCAGTCCGGGCAGAGCTGCGCCCCGGCACAGCTCCCGGCCATCGCCGCCCCCGCCCAGCCCCGTTACCTTCTGCCGCGGCCGTGGTGCCGGGTAGGGCCGGCCGCGCTCGCTCCGCAGGGCAGGGCCGAGCCCGCCGCGGCCAGCGCCCCAACCCAGGGCAGGCGGCAGGAACAGGGCGGGGCGGCTGCGCTTCGCCCCGGCGCTGGCAGCGCCCCTCGCTCCGCGCACGGCCCGGGCAGGGACGGGACCCGGTAACTTCGCGCACGGAGCCGCCGGCCAGCGGCGGAGTTGCCGCTACCCAACGCCATTCCCTCGCCCCCGGCCCGCCCGCCCGCAGCCCCCCTCACCTCAGGCACTGCCTCCTCCCCGCCGGGACCGGGGACGGCGCCGGCTGCTCCCCGCTCCATCGCCTCGCCCCGCTCCCGGCTCCCTGCTCGTTCCGGTTGGTGCGGCCCCGCTCGCCGCCGCCGCAGCCCCAGCGCCAGCCCCAGAGCGCCGCCTGCCGCCGGGGTACGGCCCCCCCGCCCCCGGAGCGTCGCTGCCCCAGCCGCCCTGCGAGCCTCAGAAGGCACCGTCCTGGCCGGGCAGCGGCGCCCATCTTTCATTCATGTCTTTAACCAGCACCTCCCTCCCCTCATCGGGGCAGCGCCGGCCCCACTGCCCGGGCCACTGACGTAAGTTACCCAAGCACTCAGCCCGAGCCCGACCGTGACGCGCTTCGAGGCGGCGAACGCGCTCTCCTGGGCGCCGGACCTGTGCTGGCTGCGCTGCGGTCCCGGCTGAGTTTCCCGCTCCGCTCCGAGCCCGCGGGTGACTCCGTGCAGCCGGCAGGTGAGCGCTGTCAGCGAGCCCGCGGGGCGTGCCAGACGCTTCCCAAGGCGGAGAGAGCCCTTTTCCCCGAGTTTCTGCCCCAGCCCGGGGCAGCCGGAGCCCGTCGGAGAGGCGGGAGCGGTGCCGGCAGCCCGCGGAGCGCGGGGACGGTGCCCGGCAGAGCGCGGCTTGGCTCGGACCTTGTCCCAAGCACTGTCGGGGTTCGTCCGTGCCGGGGCTGCCTGGACCCCTTGGGGGGAAAAGTGGGGAGCGGCGTTCACAGACGGTCGGGCAGAGACATCATTGCCCTGCTTGATGTCTCCGATCTGCGAGCGGGCTCTTGGGGGAATGTTAAGCCTTTGGATGCCGGTGCGAGTGCTCAGGCTCTGCTCGCGCATACACCGCATGTACAACGCCGCAGGATGCCGCTCCACCGGGCAAACAAAAAGCGCACAATACTCGTAACTTTTTTAGTTTTAGTAACGAGGATGCTCTATCCCGACTCCTCCCTCTACCCCCCACTCAACCCTCATCGGTTCCAAGTTACAACCTATTTGTAAGGATAGAAATGCATTTCCTGAGGTGTCTCTTTTCTCTCCTGACAGCTTTTTCAAAATGCCTCTGTAGCTAGTACTTGAATCCAGATTTTTGTCAGTCTTAACACATTTTATTTTATTTTATTTTATTTTATTTTATTTTATTTTATTTTATTTTATTTTATTTTAATCCTGGCATTAATTACTTTTAATTCTTGGTGTATTTTTTTTTTATATTTCCTTCCCTTCCTCTTGGGGAAAACTCTGATTAGTTCTGGCATCTCTCGTGATTTTTGCCTCTTAATACTGAAGCAAAGATTATGTGTGTATTAATTAGTTTATTTTCTCAGTTAATGGATCAAGTGCAAGAATTTGTTAGGTCAAACTTGATAAAAACTGTCAGTCCCAGGCAGCCCCTTGTCTCTGCAAGGAGCTAACTCTGTCTCAGAGCAGAACATAGTTCTGCCTATAGTATCTGTAGCTGTTAGGGAGATTCTCTTTATACATGTATATGCATTTCATGGTTTTTACTAATTATTGCTTACAACCACTACAAAATTGATCAAGTTATATGGGAAAAATTAATTGCTCTTGAAGTATTTTGGTTTTCAAGATAGCTGTGAAGAAGTAATTGGCAATTTAAGTACATTACCTTATAATTTCATTTCATATTCTGTTTGTCTTGCATTATGTAAAGACAAACAATCAGGACTTTGCTCATGGCCTTCTCAGCTCCATTTCAGCACTGCTTTTTGCATGCTCTCCATGAATCACTCCCCTCTGCTCCCCCACTGAAGTTTGGAAGTGAGACAGGCATCACAATAGCTGACCTTGTTTGTATCAGTGTTAAAGAACATTTTGAAACCATTTGTCTTTCTCAAAGCAAAACCTTTTTATTTTTTTTTTTCTGCTTGACAGCACAGGTAGACTGGAACATATTTCCCCTGGCATGAGATTTTTGTGCAGTTACTTTTCTGTGCCAGTTCTGTTTATTTATTTAGCATGGATTTATCCCACCTGTGTATGGCTTGTATTTCCTCAAAATAATCTGTATTCAAATACACTGAGGTATGTATTTCTTTCTCTTTTCTGCCCTCTCTAATTCCCAATAAGCAATTTGACAAGGCTATGGAGATTAGGATCTCACTTCTATTCACAAACTGTTGTGGTACTATTATCTTCAGAGGTTACCTTTCAGCTTGCACTGGAGATTACCTGTACATCCCAAGAAGTGAAGAGTGAGCATGATTGGACAGGTGTAATTCTGTTGCACTAAGACACAAAATAACTCACGCACTCACGATGTAAAAGAAGGAAAAGAGGAAGTTTTATTTCTGACTTCGCAATATATAGAATTCTAAAAGTGACAGTGGATTGGAGGATGAATTGCTACCTCTCTAGCCACACTAGCCAAACTAACAGTCCATCAATTCTCTCTTCCCACAAAGAAGAATGCAAAACAATCATTATTTACACAAACAGTGCGTGAGACTTCTAGGAGAAATATGTAAACATCAGAAGGTATAGAAAACTTTTAAAAGAACTTTAAAACTTTTAAAAGAACAGGGTGACATAATTCCACTTTTAACAATTCCAAAATATTAAACAGTATTCCATCTCCTCCACCCCCCAGTTCCACTAAGTTGCAGTTTCACTGATGACTGTGAAGACTAATATTGAAGATCAATAGCAGAGTGTTATTTATGGGGTCCATGCCACTTACCATTAAAAATAATACAACTCCAGTTTTCTAAACAGATGGGGAAAAGGTTGCATGGAGCAGTTAACTGGTTTGGACAGGATCAAAATGGTGCAGTCTTGGCAGAACTCTTGTTGAAAACTGGGTCTCTGGCTCCAGATTTTTTTTCTCGGTGGTGTTGCTTTGGTGCTGCTTTGTGCTCCTGTTCCTTGAAGGCCATGTCATGTGTGCCATTCCTGACTCACACAGCACCCACAGCTGCAGCAGGGAGGCTACAGGCACTATTCCAATCCTCCTGAAGACCCTCACCTCTAGAAGTGGGCCACAAAAGGCAAATTAGCAGCTTTGTTTCATGTCCATGCCTATAGAAGATTGGGATAGCAACCATTCCTTCTTACTCTTTCTCCTGGGTTTGCTTGGAGTAAATACAATTGAGTTTGGTTTACAATCAAGCCTTTCTAATGCAATTGAAAACACATTTATATGGCTTTCTGTGAGGAGCTCTCTTTATTCAGGTGTGTAGGTGCAGCCTCATCAGTCTTCCAGTTTAAAAATTTAATTTTCTACTTGGACCTGGTCCTGCTTCAAATGAAATTACCATCTGAAGTCCCAAAAAATTTCAGAGGAGTGTGATTAAATGCTTTGCAGGTGTGTTTACCCATTTCTTTCCAATCCATCCCACTGGTGTTGCTATTGCTCCTGTTCCACAGATGGCAGCTTCAGTGGCAGTGACATGGCAAAGCACATGGCAAAGCACATCTCTGTTTTACTTCTTCAATTAGTTTAAAATTTCTTAAATATGCTTAAATGTTTTTAGAAAGTAATAAGCATTAAGCCACTTGCTTGCACTGCTCACCAAGACCTACTTTTGTAAAGCAAAAAAAGCAGATTTTAGTGCAGTACTTTAGGGGTTTTTTTAAATATGAAATCTGAGAAAAGCTGGAATATAATTTACACAGAGCTGTGAAAGGGGAAAGGATATACCTTTTCCTTTAGATTCACAACAGAATAACTCCTAGAATTGTGTGGTTGTTGTTGTTGATTTGTTTTGATTATTTTAGCATCTCAGTTGTTGTACTGCCATGATGAATTTGGTTTAGGATTTGTGTCATCTAATCCAGAAGCTACTTTACAGGTGAATAAGATGCTTCAGCTGAGTGTCAATAAGCAGTCTTCAAATACATTTAGCTTCTCAGGACTCATTTGGGATCAGTAGTATTAGAGATAAGAGTTTATGCATGTATTAGTACATGTGTTTTACAGATGGAGAAGCTGTTAAATTAGTTCACCAATGACCAAAGAAACAGTATATGGCCAGAGGCAGTAAGAACCTGCACTAAAGCTGTAATTTTATAGTTTCACCCTGGTGTCCCAGTCAGCCAAGTTGTTTTAGCTGCAAACTGGTGCAAAAAGGCATCCCCATCTGTCTGGAAGGGACCAAGTAGAGAATTGGAAGCTTTTGCAGAGGATGTACCTAAAAACATAGCATCAGGCAGGAGGTGAATTCTATGTGTTAAATAGAGGAGTCTACCTAAAAGAAGGTGTCACAAAAAGGGAAAGAAAGGTGATTGTGACCATGAACTTTGGCCACCTGGGGTGTGTGTACACTGTGGAGATGGTTATAGAAGCTTGCTCCTTGGAGATGGTGGCAGGAACAAAAGGAAGCTCCTGGAAGCCTGACTCCCACTCTTCAGCTCTCATAGCAAACAGAAATCCCAGAGATGGATAAGTGAATATGTCTGTGAAGACTGTATTGAACACTATTATTGTAATGCTTTTGATTGATTGTCACAAAGTACTGCTGAGTGTGTTTTTGAAGGGACAGAGAGGCAGATAGCAAAATTTTGGTACCTGTCATGGAGATAATTATTTTTGTAGCTGAAGGGAGGGAAAACAGGAAAGGGAAATTGAGCATCTCTTGCTTCAGGTAAAAGTGATTTTTCAAACAGGAAAATAACTAAGCTGAACTTCTATTTACATGACTGCAACTGATTCTATTCGGTGTAGCTGATTGGAACAAAGTTCTCAGAGTTATATAATTATACTGCAGGTAATGCAGAAGGGAAGGATAATATAATTGTATCAATGACAGCAGATGCAGTAGTTTTTCCCTCAAGCTATTTTTGACTGAAGTGGTTGTGTGCATGTGCAAAATATTAATGATCTATTAGAACAGTACCCATGTGTATACATTACATAAATATGGTCATGTGTATATTTAATATATAAATATATAATTTATATATATTATATTTATATATAATATTTATATACTATATATAATGTTATTATATATTTTATATATCTATAATATATTATATTGTATATAATATTATTTTTATATATTATATATATTTTATATAAAAAATATATATATAAATATAATATTTTCTGTGTACTTATCTTCTTCTGTATAAGAAGGTATCAAAGGGAGAATTTAGAGTTTTCTGCAAACTATTTATATAAATTATATAACGTGTTGCAAGTAGGATGTAATTTTATATTAATGCAAATTTTTCAAATTATTTCGGGGGAAAATACTCAGGTTGGAAAATCACAAGAGTTAAATTAAAGAAAGTAAAAGGAAATTGAGAAAGTTACAGAAGATGTAATAGAGCTACTGTGGTGATAGCTATTGTGGTGATTGCTTGTGAGCACTCTATATCCTTTTTGTGTGGAAATAATATTGCTGTGAGTTACAGCTCTGGTATTTCCTCTTCTGTTAGATATCAGGTTGTGTTTTTGTAATTTTGCTGAGAGTCACAGCAATGAATTGGTATCTCTGTAATCTCTTGCCTCAAGTTGCAAGAGCACAGTTGTAACAAACAGTGTAGAAGTCACCTTCCAGCTATAGCTAAACTGAATTTTAAGGTAGTATATGCAAACCTACCCTGAAAAAGAAAGCTTGTAATGTACAAAGGTGTTTATGTTCTTCTGGGTCTCTTTATTTCCAGAGTCATGGGGTTGGTGGAGGGGAGAGTAACTCTGCCAAGCAAGAAACTCTTAGCTACTTGGCTCTTTGATTTTCAAATGAGACCCAGGTATACATATTAACACTCAGCAAAACTGGAGCCTTACGACAACATGTATAGTTAGACTTCAACTTTTTCTAGGTCAGATGCAAACTTATGCTGAAAACATGTCCCGTTGTAGAGATCTGACCAAGCTGTCAAGCCCAGGGGCTGGCATTGACTGCAGGCCACACCACATGCTCAGAGATTGCCTGTCTACAAAGGAGATAAAAATCAACATATTGATTTGGAGGTAAAAATCAACATATGTCCACCTCCATGTTGGTACGACAAATCCCAGTAGCCATGCTCAGGCTGAAAAGATATTTTGCTAGTGTTGTGGTTTGCCCACTCAAAACACCAAGGCAGAAAACATTCTATAAATGGGAAGAAATACAGAGCATAAACTGGAAGCAATTTGGAAATTATATTTTTTCTCTCAAACCAAACATAAGCACCCAACACTCTGAGATGAAAGCATAATTACTGAATAAAGATATGGTCAGGCAGCCAGACAAATGGAAAATGAATCCAACAGTGTTAAGCTTGATCCTGCCCTGCTTTGGGAAAAATTGCTTCTTAAATACATTTCATTGTGTAAATTTAACATTTCACCTCAAAGTATTATATTTGCTTCAATACAGACTTTGTGGTCTGAAGGGTTCTCCTAATCCATTTGGCTGAAAATCAAGGACAGTGAGAGAAAAATAGTATCAGAAAGATTTCTGTGGGGTTTATTTTCACTGTTGTTCTCAGGAAAAAAAATTAAGCCGAATTCACTAGATTCTGATTCTTGAAATGGATCATTAAGCCAAGGTAAGCTCTTGTATTGGCTCTTTGATTCAGAACTAAGATTTCAACAGTAAACTGTACTTTATTTTGAAAATAAAATTACATCTCCTTTAATTTCAAATGTCAATACACAGAATTTTAAAACTCTGAAAGTTGATTCAGATAAATGTTTAATCATCCAGCATTGTCTAGAGGCTTATGAACATGGGAATCCTAATGTCTTCTAAAGTAGCATTTAAATTTTTGTTGAAGGAGAATATGCCTTTTTCAGAGAGGAGTGAATTATCCCTACGAGTGGTCTACTCGTAGGAATTAGGAAGAGTTTGTGTACAGTAAGTTCCTGGTCCCACTTACTAACTTCACAGTAACTTCCTCTGCAGAAATGCATCCTGGTCGGTAGAATTTAGGCATTGTTAATCTTGCTGTACACATATTGCAGCACTTTGGCTGCAAAGTGGATCAGATCCTAAACAGTGAAGGATGGCTGTGTCTGCATTAGGAGCAAAATGGTGCCGAGGGTCCAACATTTGTCTTTCAGGAGCTTCTTCTGCAGAGTAGCTGCGGTGTGTTCCCAGGGACTCAAAGCCCGTTAGTGCCTGAAGCACATCTTTCAGTTTAGCTCCTGCAGAAAGACCCTGGTTAGGCAGTATTAAGCAACACACACTAAGTGGGGAGAATCAAGAATAATCTGAACTTCAGTGCTAGTGTAGATGTTCTAAAACAGGGCAGGGCTTCACAGGAGGGCTAGTCTGATGGCAGCCTGGGTGTGCTGTGAGTCTTGGGTGACCAGCATCCTAGGCACCTGCTAGAGGGTGGCTGTGGGACTCCCTGAGTTAGCAGAGAGGCTGGTATTTCTCATTTTATGGAAAAAAGAATGCAGAAAAGCACTCATCAGATTCATGCCCATGGCACCATTCAGTCTGTCATGGCATTTGATGCAGAACTAACACTCTGCACAGCATTCTGTAGTGAAGGCCACATTATAAAGACTGCATTGAGAACTAGCCCTGAAGCTTTTCTTGTTTGCCATGAGAAACAGTAAATTAAATAACATCTGAAATGCCAGACTCTTATATGTAATGAGCATGCAGTCTGCAGAATTCACTAAGCAAGAGGTCAGTGGGCTTAGTGAATTTGCCTGGTTCTTTTAAAAGACTTTATATTATTAATAACGTTTCCAGCTTCTTAGTGGGAGTGGAAGTTACTGCAGAGCTTTTGAAACAAATTTCAGGGGTTAGGAATGGATGTGCTATTTTTGGCTTCCACTTAACCACCCAACAGACAGGAATCAGGTAAATGATTTGCTCATGTTGCCATTAGTATCATGTTGTTGCTATTCATGGCATCTTTTTCATTAAAAAACAACAGAGCTACCATTCCAGCAGCCTACAGCATAGATCAGAGAAAACGGTGAGGTTTGCCAAAGTGCTTTTGCTCTTTACATAGCAATTAAGCTTGAGAGAAAAACAGATGGCCACAGGTGGGTCTCAAGCAGCTATTCACAAACTACAAATATCCACCTAAGCCACAGTCACCTTCTGGGATTCAGGTGGCTTTTGAACAACCAGTTTGTAAAATATTCACATGGATGCTAACCTATTCCTACCTATGAAAACAGCACATGAGAGAGGTGGGAGTGGCTGATGGAAAGAGGAGGTTAGAGCAGCAATATGGTCAGTGTCACCCATGAACTTTGTCCATTGTGGATTTTTTTTTAAAAAGTGAGAATTAGAATTTATGTATCACAGTGCAGATGCTGACATCCAGAGGAGGGTGGTTTGGAGGGGAGGGAGGGAGGGAGGGAGGGAATGTGGTTACCCCATTAATTCCATCATAGCTCACATTAGCAGTGTGTCTTTAAAAACAAAATAGTATGCTGCTAAGGATGTAAAGAGAGCTCTGGTGCATGTTACATCAGTTGTAAAATTGAATTATTTCTAAATTATTGGGTTTTTTAAAATGCCACTGGCTGAGTTATAGCACAAAGCTGAACAAAGACTGCAGTGAAGAACATGAGTAATTTCAGCGATGGGACCTGCAGAATTATTTAAGCAGATTTGTGTGGTAACTGGGGCTTTTCTTGCAGTATTTAGTCTTGGTAAGAATAAGACTGGTATCTTATCTATACTGCTTATCACATTTACTGCTTAATAGCAATGGAGCTGCTGACAAGCAAACAAAAAATTGCCAGGAAAGTTGAATGATTGAATTACCACTGAATGACTGCCCAGAGTTGTCAGTGGTATTTTTGGCAACAAAGAAACCTAACCAAAACAAAATGATTTTCAGAATTCACTGAGGTGATCCTTCAGAAGTGCTGGTGGGGACTACATCAACAGGAGGTGTCACAAAAGAATTGTTTGCCTTCTGCTCCTTCTCCTTCTACACTGGGGAAACAGTTTCAGGCCAGAAGGGTGGACATGCAAGAAGGGGAAGGGAGGCAGATTTTCAAGGAGCAGCAGCCTCCTTGGGTGCCTTCAGCTCATTTTCTGAAGTGCAGCCAATTTGAGGAAAGTAGCTCAGGAAAAAGAAGGTGCTGTGCTGCTTGGGAGCTGACAGGCTGCCCCACCTCGACCAATAATTAATTACTGAAGCCAGAAGATAAGGCTGCTTTTTGGCAAAATGTTTTTTTGTCATAGAATGGTCATGACAGAGATAAAAGTGCTTGGGAGTGCAAAACTGACTTATTTATCCATGCTATAACCTGCATTCATGCCGGCAGATCTAATGATGGTTCATGATGGAGCTTTCATGAGATGAATCTCTGCAGGGAAAAAATTTCACTTGTTTTCCACTGCCCTCTTTCAGATAATTTGGACATGTAGTTTTGTTAAACAGAACCCAGCAATCCTTTTCATATTGGTATTTTTGAGCATTTTTGTTTTAATGGAGAAGTGACAGCTCATTTAGAGCCCAAGAGCATGCATGAAACATTCAAGTGAGTTCCAGCTGAGACAGCTCTGGGTACAGCATGGATGGAGGGAATTTGCATGGCTGAAGACTGTCACCTGTAGCAGGTCTTCTTTCCTGTCCTTAGCTGTCTGTCTTCATTGAAACCAAGGTGACAGATTAAATGTCAGCAATAACCTTTGCACTTTTCCTTTTAATTAATGCCTCTTGAAGTGACTCAGCAGATGCATACGTTTCATCTTTATTATAATAAATTTGCTGTTAAATCCTATTTCACTATTTTTGCCTGATGGTGCCATTGGTTCCTTACAGCACACATTGCAAAACATCCTTTCAAAGCCCAACTAGAAATTAAAATTTATTTAACACCCAATAGACTGCCTAAAGCTGCATGAAAATTGAGCCTGAGTAGTTTCAGAAGTTAGAAATGCTATTCTAAACAATTTGACAGGTTCTCTACCCATAAGAAAGTCCAGAGAAGGATGTCCTGGTTTACAAAGATGCTGACTGGGAAGTTTAAGCAGGCTTCACTGCTGTGTTACACATGAAACTGGACGGTTAGAGCACTCAGGTCAGAGCTGTAGAGATAATCAATCCTTGCTGGTAGGTGGTAGGCACCATTGGGTTGGCATCCTGTCCCTGGTGATTTTGAGAGACTATTAATCTTGTTCCAGTGCAGAACAAAAAGCCATCTAAGGTGCTGGAAACTTTTCCTGTGTTCCTAGGGAAGTTAGTGCTGTGAGGCAAGGACAATGTTTTTCTTTCTACATCCATCTTCCAAACATTTATAATTTCTCTGACTACTCATTGTGTGCATTCTTTATTTTCTCAAAGCAGTACTACTCAGATCCCCTTATCTTATTCTCCAAGGGGTTCCTAAATTGTAAGCAAGCAGGTTGTAGAAAAATTAGCTCCATCTACTTCTTTTTCATTTTTATATTTAATAGCAAACAGTTGCATTTCCATCTCTTGGTGCCCACTAATTTTGAAACTGAAATACTGGGAAAACAAGGCATTTAAGTCTTGCTGTGAGAAAGAACTACCCCAGTGCAGCACAGAAAAAAGGACATCCTTTGCTCTTCATATGCCATACACTCCCCTTCAGCTGCAGGGGAGTTGGACTGGCTCAGGAATTTACCATGATAATATGAGGTTCAGACTTTATTCCTGAAAAGGGCTGAAGTAGCTACAATAGCTGGTCTTCAGCTGGCCATCAGGTGACAGCCTTAACACAGTTGCCCTGCAGAGTTACAATTTTTCCTCCTACCCATCTTCCCTGGGCATATTCCAAAAAGTTAATGAAAATTTCTGCATAAGAGAAATATATTGACGTTTTCCCCCAGCATTTATGATATTACCAAAGATACCATTCCTTATTTAGTTTTCTATTTTTAAGATAAATACTGTGCTCTTTATAACCCCATTGGAGCCAACAGGTTTTTCTCAGCTTACATCTAGGAATGATACCAATTTTCTGTGTTTTTCTCATTGTGCCGTTCTGCCTAGGACACAATTGTGAGAGAAAAAAAGACCTCAGACCTCTCACAGCTGAGGGAGAGGGTCCAAGCTATCTGACTGGGAATTTATGCCACTGTCAGTCTGTCAGCTGTTTATCTTCTCACTGACCCAAAGCCCTAGGAGATACCACTTCGTTGAATCTAAAGAACATCGTGTACCAGAGCCCCATTGCTGGGCAGACCTGACCTTGTGCTACTACAGCATCTAGCAACTAGCTTGTCAGTGGAAAAAAAAAGCATTCAGAGGGGACAGCAATTAAAAAAATGCGGCACAATAAAGCTCAAGATTCTTGTATGTTCTGCACATATAAAGCAACATTCATCCAAATCCTTTTTCCATCCTATTAGTTCAATTTATAATGATGAAGCAATTGCTCAGGAGTGCGAACATGTTCATATATGGAAAGTAAATTAACTCAGTAAATTGCTGACTAAACCAAACAAATTAAATGTTTTTTTCTTTGAGAATAACATCCTCCCTATCCATTATCAAACACAAGATACCTGTATTTAAAGCTTGCACTTGAGGCACTCTCCCTAGTACAGCACTATTTCTGACACAAACACATCAAGTTTATTTCAGCAGGGAAAATTATTTCTATCTGCAAATATTTTGTAGTAGCTCTTTCTTACATACCAATTATGGGTCATTAGCTCCCAAATAAGCAATATCTGCTCACATACATGGCATATAGCCACCTTAAAAGGGACAGTGGAAGCACCTGCCTAATGAGGTCATACTGGGAAATTCTTGCAGCCAGGCAGCTCTGATTAACAAGTTTACAGAAACGGGGACTGCAGGCAGACACTTGTCCATCACTTCTCAGGCTAGGCTGTACAGACAGCATTTTCTCCAAACTGTTCCACTTTGTGTTACGAAGTGTTTAATATGGAAGTTCAACCTATTCTATTCCAGGCTCAACATACTCCAGAACCTGAAGAAAACTAGTCTCAGGGTTACAGCAGCTTAACATTTCAGCACAGACCCTTGAAGGGATCTTCAGGCCTGCTCCTTGCCAGAAGAGTTTCAGTAAGGGTTGAGATCAGGATCCAAGCTGATAGATTTTGTGTTGGGATTTAGACACCTAAACATATAGGTGTCTTATTTTCTTCATAATAAATGCTTTGCTTGTAGCATCACAGGATCTTGTGATGTAAAGGCACTGCCTCAAGCTCCAGCACAGGCTAAGCTGTATTCAGTCTACTGGATGTGCCATAATGAGACAGTAGCAAATCACCAAAACATTGACTCAACTGGCTGAATATGAAAGGAATCAGTGGTCTATCTCCATAGGCTAAAGGCAGGTAAGAAAATAATAAAGGTCACCAAAACAAATGCCACTAAGTGGCCACTTGGCTTGACCTCTCAGCACAGTGTATCAAGGAGCTGGAGAGAGGTAGGGCCAACTGTGGCTGGGAGAGTGCAAGAGAATAGCTTTAGCCCAAGAAAAAGTAGTGTTGGTACATTCAATGGTGTAGAAGCAAGAAAGGAGTTCAGTAAGTACCGAGCCTTCAGTGAAGAAAGGAAGAATGGATTACTTAATCTATGGAAGTTGAAAACTTGACCATAGAATAGCATTTTTTCTGTGGAAGATTGAATATTAAGGTATTAATTAAAAAGGAATGTACAGTTACAGACAGAAAAATGTATTGTCTGAGAGAGTTATTCAGAAGAAAGAATAAAATATCCTAAGAGCTGAATATTACAGAAAATCTGGAACTGAAAAAGAAAAGCTAGGATAAAGTTTTATTTCTAAGATGAAAGGCACCATCTTCTTCATGGAAACTAAACCACTTCCAATTTCATTATGCATCACACATTACTCACATTACTGATCCACAGGTGGAGAAGACATGAGGTGAGCCTGGTAAAGTCTGAAGGAGAGCCATCACAGAACTTGAAGCAGTGAAAAAAAAGATTAAAAAAACTCCCAAAGATAAAATACATCCTCAATTAAATTATAACTCAGCTAGTATGCACAAAGTCAAATGACTTCTGGCTCAGTTTCTCAGAGAAAATTAGATAGTTCTGCTCCAAGTGGAATAAAAATGTATGCTTTTGCAAATGCATTTCTCTGTGTTATGCTTTTAAATCATGTCTGAAGAGGCCTAGGAAAGTACATTAGCACCTCTCCACAAGCACTGTTTGAACATGGTTGGCTTGTGGAGAGGGGAATAAAAGATTTCCAGACTCAGTGCAGACAAAGCCCAAAGGCTGTTGGCATAAGTACAAAGCTAGAATAGTGCTTCAAGAAGACAGAAATAAAATGCCTTTAAAAAAAATTCACCAAAATGACATGAAACAGCAAAAAGGAGACAGGGCCTTTGAGAGCAGTTTTTCACAATTAGGTCACTGCTCTTTTGTGAATGTTGAAGGTGTTCCACAACAGGAGTCAGAAACCTGCTGAAAGCCTGTTCCAAAAACCCTTCTGTATCCCCTATCTCACTTTTCACCATTGCAATTATCAGACTGCCAGGACAACTGATATAGCAAATTGACTGTTCACTTCCAAAGCTGCTTGCTACTGGTCTTACAGAGTTAACACAGGAGTTCTGGGAAGCAGCAGTGTGCCTGAAGCAGCTTACAACATCCCTTGGGGGAATGAGAGACTTACCAGCCATTTCTGTGTGTAGAGGGACAAAGTGCAATACAAAATTATCAACTGCATTTAAAATGTCCCTCTTTTTGTGACCATCACTCTCCTTTCCCTGACTCCAGGTTAGCAGAGTGCTTTCCCGTGCCCTGTGTTTTAAAGAACAAGCTGAAGTCCCGCGTGTGTTCCTGGCTTGGTGTTTGCAGCCCCTGGCAGCCAGCTCTGACAGAGCCATCCAAGTGAGCACTAGTCAGTGGTTGCACCCTGCACCCAGAAGGGGATTTCACATTTGAAAGGAGCTCACCACAGAGGAGGTAAGAAAAGAACTGTGTGCCAATGTGGAAGAGGAGCAGGCCAGCTCCTGGAACACATTTTAGGGAATGTGTTTCCATTTCTTTTCTTTCTTCTAGCTTAAATATTTTACTATTTTCAAAAAGGAGAGCATATGAGTATTAAAAAAAATGTGTGCCAAGGAGTGCACTTGCATTTATAAGACAGCCTGCAGACAGGTGAGATAGCACCTCAGAGGAAGAAGGATACAGGTTTCCAATCAAATCAGTCACTATGCTGTGTGGAACTGGAAGTAAAGCTCAGCACAGGTTTAGGCAGGTCTGTGCGCAGTATGGCAGATTTTCCATCTAGTTCTTCAACTTAAAGTGCAGTTCTGTTTCCTGAACAATGTTTCAGCAGTCTAGGGGTCTGAACAACAAAATTCAGTAAACTGTCATTGTTCTCTGTGTGATGAATAGAGATTAATGTTGATGTATCTACCAGCTTGTGACACCACTGTTTCTACAAGGAACCATTACTCATCAGCTCAACGTGTGGGATTAATTGGCTTTGCTTATTACCAGGGAGAAACAAGCAAAAAGGTCAAGGTGCCCTAGCAAAATTATGTACTATCACTTAGTAATATCTCTTAAGTGGGAAATACTCACTGAATTGAGTGAGCACAATTTTTAAAAAATTTTTTGTCAGACTGATCCACATGGTCTGTGTAATTAAAGTCTAGAACAAATATATGTCCCTGACAGCCTCTCGCTACCTAATGAACCACTTTAGTTATGTACTGACAGTCATGTGCCACAGGAACATTTATTTTGATCTCATTGTTTATTTTACATTAATTCAAGGCATTTCTGACACTGTGGTTTTTTCCTGTGAGTTTGATTTGCAGAAACAAACATTTGGAAATATTTGATGTTCTTTTAGGCCCTACAAAACTACCCTCAGCACAACTATCTGTACAGACAGGGAATACTCAGCTGAGTATTCCTTTATGCACTTTGAATAATCTTTTTTAGAGTGTTTTTGTAAGCAATTGTGCAATTCAAGTTACGAGTTACAAAGGATGTGAAATTAATGATGAATGGAGAATGGCTATGATGCTGAATAGCTGTGTAGAAAAATCTTCCATAATTAAGAATAAGAGGCAAAGAAAAGTGTCATATCTGTGAACTGCTTCCACAAAATGCAGGTGGTGATCTCTTAAAAAAGCAAATAAAAGTAATGTGAGATGTGTGGGCTGTTTTAGTCTGTTTCTAATTGAACAGGAACACCTCTTCCCCACCTCATCCCCCATTATGAAAAGAAATATTGATAAGGAACTGTTTTGCAAGCACTTAGAGATTTTGCAGAAGTTCTTTGGTATCAGGATGGGAGGTGTGTCCTAGGGATCTGAAAGTATCCTACTTCTCCCACTGGTTGGTGAGAATCAGTGAAACCCAACTGGTCTCTGGGCTAAGAAACCATGTCACAGATATAAACTTCAGAAATTTGGCAAGGCCAAAGGTTTTTTAGAAGGTTAAAGATCAGTAAAAATTGTTCAGGATTTTCAGATTTCCTGCTCTAGCCAGGAATACCAAGAGAGGAACAGCTGCCCTCTGTACAAGCATGCAGGTATTTGAAAGCCTTGGGACTATTTCTGATAGAGTAAAGCCTGGGATATTGTAACCCGGGAGTGCCACAGGAGGAGATAAATTAAAGCAATATGAGTAACAGCTTGCCCACCAGTTTGTTGCTTATACAAAGATTAATGGAGAAATAGGGATAATTTGTTCCTCTTGAAACAGAAAAATGACCCTTTTTTGCAATTCTGGGACAAGATGCTTACAGTGCATTCCAAATTTTTTTTTTTATTCTTGCACATATGATTTATAAAAAGGAAAACTATAGAGGGATTCAATAATTTTTTAAAAAGTTATTGGAAGAACTGAATCACATATCAAAAAACAAGACCCTGATTTATGCAATAAAACCCAGTGTTTTACCTTTCATGGAGGCGACTTCCATAGCAGATAGAACAGAATTTTGATTAATTTCCCTGCTGTCCTGGTTCTGGCCAGGACAGGTTTGATTTCTGCAGTAGCCAGGAGAGGGCTTGGCTAGGACCTGGATATTATTCTGTACCACCTCACCTCATTTTCCATATAGGGGAAGCATGGAGCCGTTGAGTTGGATTCTGTGGTGAGCATTTTGCATTTGAATCACTCTGTCTCTCACTTGTACACTTTTGTTATTAATTTTGTTGCCATTAATGTTCATTTTCTTCTCTCATTGCTGTTTCCAGTAAATTGTTCTCATCTCAAGCCATGATCTTTGCCTTTTGTGTCTCCAGTTCTCCACTCCAGTGGACACAGGGGAGAGTTAGAGGGGGAATGGGAAGTGAGTGAGGGGCACAAGTAGAGCATAGTTTCACTGGGAGCACTAAATTCCTAAACCATGACAACTGTAAACACAAATAGTCATGGAAAGGCTTTGTGGAACTTCTGAAACTAGAAAAAGTAATTTTTATTTCCAGTATTTGGTGTAATTTTGTCACAGAAGGAAGACCATCTATTTTTCCTTTGAAAGGCAATGTCCTTTCAGAGCCACAAAATTTAACTTAAAAATAAAATAGTCAGTAATGCAAAGCACAGACATGCCATGCCTTTCTGAGTACCCCTTTTTGTCAAGGTTAATAGGTCAAAGCAACATTACAAAACAAACAGCTCTGGGAAAGCAATACATGTAATACAGATTATTCAGACAAAAGAGACTGCAATGGTCATCTCATATGACCTCCTCCTACTACTACTCCTACTACTATTTGGAGTTATTTGTAGAATATTTTTATGAGAATGCCCACTGAATCTTCATCTCAACATCCTTTACTAGGGTTAAGAGATGATCACACATCTTTTGTAAATAAATTTAAATATTAGAAACAACTGGTGGAAGTAACCACTTATAGGTTGGCAGGGACACTAGCAGAGACATTTGTTAAGTAACATGCATCTGTTCTTTTATTCTTTTACTAATTATCTAGAGTGGAGAATAAAGAATATATTAATTGAAGTCACATATATATTAAATTGAGGAAAATTACTAAGACAAAGAAGACATGAAAAAAATAGGATGGAACTCACTCAGATAAAAAATACAGGGAGAAAGTGAGAAAATGAGATACTATTTATGGATTAAAACACAACCAAAATGAAAAGCTATTCTAATTCACAAGGGGATAGAAAAAATCTAAGATGTGCTTTCAAACAGACCTGCAAAGAAACAATGTGGAAAGAATCTTAGGGCGCTCTACTTTCAATGCAGGATAACAAGGTAAAATAGCCAGAGAAATATATAATGAGACTGGAATATATAGATGAAATCTTTTCACAGGCACACCTGGAATAGCCTGTTCACTTCTTTATGAGATGAAGAAGATCTGATGAAAGAGAGAGAACTTGGATCAGCACAGCAAATGGATTCATCAAGGTTCAAAATTTGATTTATGAGAAAGAATGAAAAGACTTTAAAACATTTTAGATGATTAGTTAGATTAAGAGACAAGTACAGCCTAGGAACAAAGCAGAAGTCTTGAAATGCATAAAATCTGTAAATAATGTTGATAAAGAGACTTCACCAGCTAATCCAAAGCAAACACAAATGAATGGGTGAACCTAGGTAAAGAGGAGGTCAGACTATATGTCAACAGCCCCTTTCCTAACAGCACACCATTAACTTGCACAGTGATCTTGCAGGAGACATAATGAAAGAAACTCCACTTAGCCATTGAAAACCTGAGAAAAAATGTGCAAGAGAGGACAGACAGGAGTGAGCAGCTTCAGCTGCCCAGCTGGAAGTGGCTGGTATCCCCCTGCCCTTCCTCTGCCCTTAACTTCTCACCAGAGGGATGTCACAAGGCAGTAGGGAGCCACTTGTATGTGTAGACCCTGGTTGGTGGCATCCCTATGCCCCTGCCCTGTCCATGGCTGGAAAATTGCTTCTCACTCCCTGTAAGGCTCTTTTGGGCATGAATTAGTTCCCATACTAGTAGAAGTCAGTCTTTCCTTTCCTTGGTTCAAGTCTTTCCTGGACATGCAATGAGTCTGGGCCAGAAGAATGGTGCTGCTTGTTTCACATCTCCAGCTTTCCCAATTCCAGGCTGTCCAGAAGATGCCCATGGGAGTTCTCTAGCCTGGCAAGTACAAGAGCATTGGTGAGAAAGGGTGTCAGCTGGGAGTGACAAGCCCTAACAGGGCAGCTGCAAAGCTGAAACCTCTCATTGGAAAGAAGTGCAGTTTTGTGTCATGTTTCACAAAACAGATAAGATTTGAATGGCAGATTTGGGAAGCAAGGAGTAACACTTGGCAACCTGGCAGTGCAGAAAAATCTTGTTAAATTTCTTGGCATTAATGTCCTGCTGAGATGTTAAGCCATACAGCATCAAAAAGTGAGTTTTTGGGAGGTAATGCCTGCTCTGTCCACCTCTCTAATACAGAGGATATTTCCCTCAAACTCAGTTTTCTCTCCAGGCTGACGTTTCCACACCAGCCCTGATTAGCACAGACGTCCCTATTTCATATACAAGATGCCTCAGCACACAGTCCCTGTTTACCTAGACCAACTCTTCTGTAGCTGCTGGTAAGGATATCATGTTATTCATTAAACCTTTTATTAGCATGCTGCTATCTAACATTTCATTGTCTAACAGCACCCACTGTGTTAATGGTCACAGAGCGTAATGTTGAATGTGCATGGTGGGAAATAACACACATAACACAGGCAGAAGGGCAATTGATTGGACAGTTTAATCTCCTGGTTATTCCCCTGCTGCCACTGGGAAGTCAATATCATTGGGTGAATATGCCAAAGCATTATCTTATGAGAAAACCTGTCTTTGGTGGGATTTAAAGAAGTGATGAGAAGTAAAGAAAACATTAAAAGTAAAACAATACTTACATAAAACTCTGTCAGACCCGAATTAGTCCCACCAGGTTAGCAAGTAGATACTGGTTTCAGGCTGCACATTCCTACAGTAGAACTGAGTGCCTTCAAGCTTCATCTGCTGGATGAATTAAAACGCAGTGACCTTTCAGTGTTTTCTCTAGATAAGCCTGAATCAGAATCCCAAACCCAAACACCCCCAAATGCTGGGGACATTTGGATCTTACAGACAGATTAGCTAGGTAGTTGGGGATAAGTTTAGATGTTTGTGAAGGAGGGAAAAGAAATCTTCCAGTGCATTACAGCCTAAACAATTTTAACATCTGCATGGAATAAATGTGCATGTAAGGAGGGGAGCATGACTAACTGACACAGAAGAGGAGGAATAGGTGAATATGGGCAAGGGATAAAGGTTTCCAGGCAGTGGGAAGAGGAATTTTTGTGGGGCACGGAGTGTGCCCAACAGCATCAATTCTGCAGTCCTGTTTTCTCTTCTTGGCTTTCTGCTACCAGGGAGAACATGGAAAGCTGGAAGCAAAATTCAAAAGGCAAACGATTAAAGGTGTGTCTCCTACAAAAGCCTGAAAGCTAAAAGCACAAAAGATTGAAGTGTTTTTGACAATCTTGGCATCTGAGGAGTACAAGCAACAAGGTTAGTGAAAGCTGGCAAAGCTGACCCCTAAGAACTATTGCTCAGATATTGGAAAGAAAATCTTCCTGCACATCAGTTTGCTGGATGTTACTCCACCAAAACATTATTCTAAAGAAAAGGCTAATGCTGTTAGTGTGGACATATTCCTCTAACTCAACTAAATCATCAAGAACTTTGTTACAAGACTATACCAAGCAGGAGAAGTGGGAAAATCTATTGTGTGCCTTATAGCAACTATGTTTGTATGAGCATTCCTACAATGATCGTGGCCTTTATGTGTTAAAAGGACATGAATTCCACCTGCAAATGCACATATGCAGTTTTGTATGGAAAAGCAGGAGGACATGTGGATTTTTGCCTTGTGGCACTTCCAGACAGCAGTGCAGGCAGGGGGCGTGCACCCCAAGGCTGATGCCTGCAGCAGATGCTGACAGCTGAGGAGCAGCAGATTTTCCAAGGGAGTGTCCTGCATCACTGGGCAATGGGATTTGACTTGTCTCCATTCCTTCTATCTCTGATTTATTTGGAAATAGGATACCAGGTTGCTGCAGGCACAAAATCTGGTGGCTTTCAGAGGACTGGACTGTATCTTGGGCAGCACCACTTCTTTTCACCAAAACAATAGGAAGTACAAGGACCTCCTTTTAGTTCTGTTGTTTCTGGGCACTGAAGTGGGAAGAAGGAACACAGTTGTATCCCTTTTCATTTTCTACTCTGAGAGGGCATGATGGGATGTGCTGCCACACATCAATATGAGAGCCAGGTGCTCTCCAAAGGTGTGGCAAGGACATCCTGGGCTGCTGAAATTAGTGGGATGGCAACCTTGGGCTTGTTGGGAATGCAAAAGTGCCATACGCTGTGTGTAAGTTGTGACAGGTAGTACAAGCCTGAGTGACTCATGCTAGGATCCTATCCAGTCCCAGGCAGCTCCATCTTCTACGTAACCACTGCCCAAATATCCCAGAGAAACCCCTCCCCATAGCAGGAAGGGCACACACTGAGCACCTCTGCCAACTTCTGCAGTCAGCTGAGAGGAGCTGAAATGGCACAGGGAGCTCAGAGTTGCTCAGGAGGATGGTCTGCAGCCACACTACTCAGCTGAGATTTTAATAATTCTAATTTATAAATGAAAACTTTTTCATTCTCTAACAAGCAGTGAAGATGTGTGGTGAAAACCAAGAGAAGATGTTTTGCAAAGAAAAAGAAAGCTTTGCAGTGAACCATGAAGCATGTTTTGGGGATCCCTGATGAGTGCACACTGCTTCAGGGACCTGACCAGGCACTCACAGGCCCTGCTGCAGTGTCCACAGGGCACTCCTCACTCCACACCCGCATTTGTGAGACACAAAATCAAAACCCAGTCAGAAACCAGGGCAGGACACAAGGTTTGCTGTGCTGGGTACAGCAGCAACACAGCTAAATGCCTGGAAAGGCCCCTGTGATGTTAGAATCAAGTGTGCCACAGAGCACCCCTGAAGCAGGGTCCATGTGGGGACAGCTGGGCTGGCTGGTCCCAACATGTCACAGCAGTGACAGACCCTGTGCCAGAGAACAAAACCCTTCCTGCATCATGAAGTGAGAAGTGAGTTGGTTCATGACTCCTCTAGCACCTGGCAGAAGGAGGGAGCATGAAGCCCAGCAGGAACCCCTCCCCTGTGCACGGATGCTTGGAGTATGGGTGAAGATACCCACTTAGCAAGGAGAGGCTCCCACTCATGAAGGCTTTTCCTGTAGAAGACTCAAGGCCATGCCTGGGCTCACAGGTGTTGCGATTCTTAGTGAAAAAAGTGGGTAGAGAAAACAGAATAAAATTCAAATAAATTATGTTGTTCAAAGTCAGTCTCTAAATTAATCCAATTATGCAGCAGCAATCTTTGCTTAACGTCCAGAAGCTAGAAATTATGGTTAGAGAAGTTGTTAGGGAAATCAGTTGATAATGACAATAACCAACAATGGAAAATGCTATTCTGAAAGTAAAGTGTTGTGGGGAGGGGGGGGGGGAGGGGAGAGAAAATACTCTATTATTCAACCTTCAATCAAAGTATATTGCTTAGCTATTACAGGATAATGCACCAGAGCTAACCAAGCACACTGCTGCCTCCAGGTCTCAGCAAGGAAGAAGCTGAAACTTGCTTATCGTTCTTTATTGAGGAAAGCTCCCAGCACTGTTATTATGGAAGTACAGCTCTTAATAACCATTGCACAGTCGTGTTCTGGAACAGTTTGCCCACACAATGTCTCTGCCTCTGTCAGGCAGGCTGCTAAAAGCCTATTTTTATATTTTCAGAATTTATTCTTCAAATCAACTTGGTGCAGAAGCTCAGCTTCAGGGCCTTAATGTTTTTCATAGAATGATAGAATAGTCTGAGTTGGAAGGGACCTTGAAAGCCCATCTAGTCTAATACCCTCCCTGCATTAAGCACAGACATCTTCAACTACACCAGGTCGCTCAGAGCCCTGCTCAGCCTGGCCTTGAATGTCCCCCAGGATGCAACATCCACAGCTTCTCTGGGCAACCTGTTCCAATGTTTCACCTCTCTCTTCATAAGAAATTTCTTCTTTATATCTAGTCTGAATTTACCCCCTTATAGTTTACACCCACTCCTTTTGTCCTATCTCAGCAGGCAGTGCTAAAAAGTCTGTTCTCACCTTTTTCATAAGCCCCTTTTAAGTACTGAAAGGCTGCAATGAGGTCTTCTAGAAGCCTTCCCTTCTCCAGGCTGAACAATCAGACTCTCTGAGTCTGTCTTCATAGGAGAGATACTCCATATTTGTGGCCCTCCTCTGGACTTGCTCCAACAGGTACTGAGGACTTCAGAGCTGGAGGCATCGCTCCAGGTGGGCTCTCACCTGAGCAGAGCAGAAGGGCAGAATCCCCTTCTTTGCCCTGCTGCCCACACTGCTTTTGATGCAGCCCAGGACAGGATTTGTTTTCTAGACTGCAAGTGCACATTGCTGCTCTCCATCTCTTCATCCCCCAGCCTGCATTGGTACTGGGGTTTACCCTCATGCAGGTGCAGCACCTCACACAGTTTTTAACATGGGTGGCCACACTGGGCTTCTAGCTTAAAGCATGAAAAGACAGAGGAGGAGCAGATGCAAACAAGAATGTAGTCTTGTTCTAATCAGTCACTCTGTGTGCACACAGGCAGCCAGCTGAACTTGGGCCTCTTGAAAGCACCGATGAAGAACTGCATGTTGATAGTTTCAAGATGGCACATTAGAAATATTTTAAAACTTTTGGCCCAAAATGCCAGGATAATGGGAAGGGAATTCTACTGATTGCCCTAGATGATTTTCACTTAGTGCCTGCATCTCAGGTAGTCTTTTTAGTGGCAAAAATTGTCTGAAACAAAGGATTCTCATGAGTTTTGTGGGGGACTTGTATTCATGCCACTGCATGGAAGTCACTGGTGTGTGGCATGATTTGCATCCCTCTCATCCCAAATATTCTGAATTTTGGTCTAGCTTTTTTGTTTTGTAAGATACTTCATAGCAAGATTTCATCTTTGAGCTGTAGCTCCTCTCTTCAAACTGCATCATTCAGATTCTCAGGTGCACCCTCCCATGCCAAATCTCACACACCAGAACACAAAGAATATATTTATAAGATATTCAACTCTGAAAATGCTTGCATGTAATTTCTGAGGCAGTATCCATTCTAACATTGGAGAATCTGTTCCCAATATTGCAGCCCACGTGCTCCTCAGAAAACATTTCTTTGAGCTGTGTCAAAATTTCACAAAAGATTTGAAGGAGTCTCATTTCAACTCAGTGGGAAAATCTCATATTGTTTACCTCATTACACCTCGTTGTCTCAAGACTACTATTATTATTCATAGCCCCTCACATTCAAAATTGCATGTAAACCCTCATGAAGCTGTGAGCTTAGCTTAAAAATCACCAGGTATACTCATGGCTGAGCTGCTGAGCTTTTTCACCGTGCAGCCAGGACAGGATTTCAAAGTTTGCTTCACAACCTGAAGGAGTAGAGAAGAATATTCACATTTTCCTAAAGTGCAAATTGAAGTTTCTGTAGTTATAGACTCCACTGTTTTAAGTGGAGAGTTGGTAGCAGCCAGTAGCAGAAGTGTGTCATAAGAGTGCTGCGGCAATATCTACAGATACAAAGGTATTAAATGATAATTATTAGTTAAACATCTCCCAAGAAAGCCAAGTGAACATCATAGCATGAGAGCCACAAGCAGTGAGCCTTCAGTGTCGTGTTAGGAAACCCTGCACAATGAAGGCAGTTTTTCCTTTGTGCTCTCTAGGTTTCCAATGACCTGGCTTCCACAATGACCTGGAAGAGGATCCTGAATTAGTGTTAAATTCTTACTTCTGACCTGAAAAGTAGTCCATAATAGCTTCCAGAGATGCCAAAGAACACCTCCTCAGCCCTTGTGAGTTCCTTGGAGGGCTCTAGGGTTTCCATCAGGTAGGAGCTCCATGGTGTCCCACAACCCTTTGCAGCACAAAGACAACAAGCAATGGGGGGATCTAAGAAAAGCAACACATTTTGTGCCCCTAATACCATGACCTGGATTCCAGATGAGGCTGCTGGGGCATGGAGCTCATGCTGATTGTGAGGACCTGCTTCACCCAAACCCAGGCAGAGACCTGCACACAGGGGCTGTCTTATGGAATTATAGAATAGTTTAGGTTGGAAAAGACCTCTTAGCTCATTGAACCTGTTAACCCAGACTGCCAAGTCCACCACTGAACCATATTTCCTGGTGCCACATCCACATACCTTTTGAACACTTCTCTCTGGACAACCTGTTCCAATGATCATCCTCTCAGTAAAGAATTCTTGCCTAAGATTCAAGTAAATCTCATCTGGCAAAACTTGAAGTACATTCCTCTTGTCCTACCCCTTGCTACTTGGGAAAAGAAACCATCCCCCACCTGGCTACACCCTCCTTTCAGGCAGCTGTAGAGAGTGATAAAGTCTTCCCTGAATCTCATTTTCTCCAGACTAAACACCCCCAGCTGCCTCAGCCACTCCTCATTGGACTTGTCCTCCAGACCCTTCCCAGCTTCACTGGCCTTCTCTGGACACACTCCAGCATCTCAATGACTGTATTGTGGTGAGGGATTCAGAATGTCCTGTTCTGGGCTGCTCCAGGGTGGCTGCAGTCCGAGGTGGGTGAGATGCAGTCCGAGGTGGGTGAGCTGCAGCGGAGTTGCAATCTGTCCCTCTTCAGCACGGGCAGCATTTTTGTTAATTGCTCTCTGAAAGCAGCAGCTGTTTCTGTGCTGCCACTCGTGTCTCAGCCTGCACCACAGCAAAGCACCGTGGCCAGGGCTGCTGTTTGAACACTGTACATTTTCGGGCAGCAGCTGCTACATCCCCGCCCCAGAGCACCTAGGCACTCTTCACACCAACTCTGCGGGTGTGGGGAGGCTGTGCTGGATCTGCATGCACAGCTCAGCTGAGACAGGGACGTGACACAGAGGCAAGAAAAATCTATTAACTCTGGGGAAGCAGAGAGCAGCTGAAGGCTGCAGGCAGTCCTGTAATTAGGTAAACGATATAAGCTGGGGATCAAACAGGAATTACTCACGGACTTATTCCTCAGCACTTCCACTGCGGCTGTTAGTGCCTCTGCCTCACAGATGTCAAATGCAGGCAATTCAAAGTTATGTAAAGCCACAGCTGAAATTAACCCCTGCTGTGCCCCAGTCTGCACCTAGGGCACCCTCCTGTAATGAAGCAAACCAGGGGCTCTGCTTGGTGGCCTGTGCACGGGCTGTGGTTCAAGGAGAGCAGTAGGTGTTGGGCTGATACAGCCCTGGGCACATTCTGTAGAGGAGAATTGCTAATCTAATGAACCTCTCTTTTGCCCACTTCTTTTCCCTTATAGACTGAGGAACCTCTCATGTAAGGAAACAGTGTCCAGCCTTTGTTCATCTTTCCTTGCCTCATAGGTATGTTGAGATGGATGCACACCAAGCATAGCCTCTGTAGTGAGAGATGAGTTCTGGTAATGCACAACTTTCAGACTCTTGAGTTTCTTTTTTTCCCATCCCACAGCCCACAAGGGGCCTGCTTCCACCTCCTTAGCTGTCTTAGGAATGTTAAAAAAGAAGCGAGATTTAAAGTGCCAAAACTCAAAGAACTGAAAGGTGTCTTGGGTTGCTGGCAGGAGGAGCCAGCTGCAGGGGAATATGTGCTTTGTACCAGCAAGCTGAAAGCCTTTTCCACCAGTGAGGGAAGGGTGATGGTCAGTGAAGTAGATGGGTGCTAGAAGATGCACAGCTGCTGTTCTGAGGCAGGCTCAGAGGTGACACAGCTTCCACTGACAGCTCCTGGAGGGAGGAGACCCAAGGAGGATGCAGCTGATGGCTGTGTCCTGTGGACTCGGCACAGGGCTGCTGTGCATATAGGTCCTCTGGTGGGGCTCTCCCCTTGGTCTGACAGGTTGGCTGAGAGCTTGGATCAAAGGACAGAAAGCAAAAACCAGAGTAATTAGATGGAGTGTTCTTTATTTGGTATTCAGTGTCAAGGGAAAGAAAGCTTTTCTGTGGGTTGCAGCTATAAGATTATGAGAGACAAAGCTGAATTATTAAAACATTTGTTTACCCAAGGACATGTTGAACTCTCTGAGGACCAAACTCATCCACTTAATTAAAACAGAACACCAAGCACCATTTGTATTGGAACTAAGTGACATATTTATTACTTATGTCCTGAAAGGGTCATACATATCCATAGTGGTACATCTGAAAAGATAAGAAGCTTTTCTGACTTCTTACTGTACTCCCTGCCAGAAAAGCACCAGCACCTGGTCTGAAGGCAGCATGAGGAGGAGGAGGAGGGAAGAGGCTGTTGCCAACGGGCTTTGCCCCTTATAATTGATCAATAGCAATGGTAGTTTGTGCTTCACCAAGAACAGCTTGGTTGTTGTGAAGGAACAACAACATCCAAAATCTGACAAACAGTCTTGGGGATTTAGAGATGCTGGTCTCCTGCAGAGAAGGGAAAGGAAGGAGGAGGACCCAGCTCTTCTGACAGTCCTTGGTCAAGGTTTCTCCCTCGATGAGGGAGAGGCCTGAGATTCACTTTTTCAAGGCAGGTGTAGAAGGGACAGAGGAGAACCACACTGCTTTAAGAGCAGACTCGGAGAAGGCTGGGTGTTTTGTCATCACCTACTAAACCCATGTGGCTTTGCAATGCAGTTACTGTCTGCCAGCTCTGATGAGAGTTTGGCTCAGGAAGATGGCAGTGGTGCCTCAGGAGGAAGGTATGTCCCTATTCTGCTTCCCAGTCTCCTGGCAAGATGCACTGACTCATGGAGGACTGTTGCAGTGCGTTGTCACGGCATGCTGGGCAGCGACAGCAGGGGCGCGACCTTCCCCCTGAGAGCTCTGCTATTCCCAGTTATTGCTTGGTCCGGCGCAGGAACAGATAACAACGACACGGGACTTGGGGTAAAACTGGATGGATTTATTAGGTCCAAGACTTGGGACCCCAAGACAAAACTTTTTTTGGGGGGGGGGGGGGGCTGCAGAGGTTTTTATAGGGGGAGTGGTATAGGGCAACCAACCAATGAGGGCATGGCAGGGGAGGAATCTAGGGCAGGACTAACATTCTATAAACCTATCAGGGAGAGCAGGGGAAGGGGATAATACAAAGCAACAAATGGGGTATCGAATACCACAAGATAGACAAGGAACACTCTGGAAAAAGGGGTAGGTATAGGGAGGATTGACAACTTGGGAGGGAGGAAGTTATGGAAGGGCTTGGGAAGATTGGTAACTTGGGAGGGGAAGAGATTAGGGAGGAGAATAGTGGGCAAACACAAACTTAAAGCAAAAACCACACCACAGCATCAGACTGCTCAGTGGAAGAGGACAGCACATGGAAGGAACCCATGGACACAGCTGTCCATCCCACACATAGGGCAAGAAAACGCACTTTTACCTGTGTTGTTTCAGGTTAGCATCTGCTCTACCTTTAAAGTGCCTCTAAACCTACTCAATGACTAAGTCAGCCCAGCTTTATCTTGGGATGGAGATCTTTAGAAGTGCCATACATACTTATAGCTGCCAGATATGGCTCCTTGTCTTTTCAGGGAGCAGAGTTAGGATGGAGTGTGGAAAGAAAAGAGAATTAATCATCCTCTGACAAGGGAGCTCTGACTCATTGGGTGGTGGCACAGGTTCTGTGGGCATGAGACCTGCAGGGATGAGAACTCCAGGGGGTTTAAAAGGACCCGTGGAAGACAGCAATGTCAAGTACTGAAAACACATCAAACCCAACTTCTGCTCAGTGCACACGACAGAATCTGAGCCAAGATCAGCCCCCATCTCACCAAGTAAATGATCTGAGTGCTCTGGGGTTGGGGTCTGATCCCTTCCCTGGGATCAGGTCATGGGGCATTTCTACCACTCTCCAGCAAAAAGATAAAGTAACAAAGAATAAGAGGAGTGAAAGGAATAATTTGCTGTACCAGAAATAGAGTTTGTGCAAAAGAGAGCTTGGCTTATAGTTCATGTCTGTTTCTCCACAGTTCTAGCAATCTTGTGTTCCAGGTGCCTGACATCCTTCTCAAATTCTGTTCCAAAATAAACTCTGAAGTGGCTCAAAAACTCATCACATATTTATTAAGATCTATACTCTCATTAACATGTGGTAGGGGATTCTCCAGTAGAGTGTCTGGTTCTGGACTTGAAAGAAAACAAGTTTCTGGCAATCATGCATCCTAAAGTTTCAGCTCCTTAAGAAACTCAGGGGTGAGGACCACACCTGTATTATGCCTCCTCTGTCTTAGCCAGGAATTGTGCTATTGTGCTCCTTGTGCTCACTTTTTTTCCTTTCCACATCCCCTAAAAAAAAAAAAAAAAAAAAAAAAAAAAAAAAAAAAAAGTTAAAAAAGAAGTATCTTTTTACTGTGAGGTGACATCAAAGGTTGTGGACTCTCCATCCCTGCAGACATCCAGATACTGACATGGACATGGACATGAATAGGTGACCCTCCCTGCTTGAGCAGGGGATGACCTCCAGAGGTCCACTCTCACCTCAGCCATTCTGTTGTGCATATATTCATGACAATAGACAACCTACTCTTTCCTTGGAGGAGAAAGATAATAGGATTCATATGGGTCCTGAGGAGATCCAGGAAAGCAGCTGGCCTGGTTCTTAGGGACAATGACTTAACAGCTGCTGGGAATAGTTGAGTTGATCTTCATGGGAGGCCAGACCGGAAGCAAAGTTTTTTCCATTTATGGTTATAAACTGTATGACACTGAGGAATAAATTCCTAGAAGAAAGATGTTCCTTTTTCCACATACAAGCACCCACACCTCGCCTACAAAAAGGCAGTATTTTCTCTTCTCTGTACTATTTGTTACTGCTGTTGCTAGAGGTCATCTCTGTCTCCCTCTGTCAAAGCCAGGTCAGCAGAAGGAGCACAGAACATGCAGCTGCAGCCTATCAGTACAGGTATGTATGCCTGCTGTAGGTGATGCTGCCTGGGGGATTGGGTACTGCTGCCTCCTGTTCCTGAGAGAGGGAAGGGAGAGGAGGCTGGGCCAGGTGCTGGGCTCCAAACACTTCTGAAATGACAACAGAAGGTAGGATTGGATAGGAAAAACAAATGTATACAAGCTTGCCTGCAGGTAGTGAGAATTGTGAGTCTTCTCATGCTGAATTTTTCAGCTACATTATGAGATTCCCTTCCTTAACAAGACCACTATGTATTTATTCTTCGACTTGTCATCTACTGCAATGTTCACTGTAGTAAAATTAGGCAGAGCTGAGAAATCTTTAGGTATAGCTCCAGGTTTGTGTATGTGTATTTTCACACTTGTAAGACAATCACCTATTCCGCAAACAGTAGTGCCAAGAAGGAAAATTGAGACTTCCCACCCTTCACAGACAATGTTATTATCTAAGACTGAGAAAACTTGAGGCCTTCACATATGCACACAACCCAACAGGGAAAGTATCTGCATGCTGGGAGCTTTTCGCATCTCAGTGCTAAGCAACAGCTCCCTCTTCTTCCCCTCTCCCCAGCACAGGCACAAGGAGAAAAGCTTGGCCACTATGCAATGCTTTTTGCCTTTATCACAGGTCCCACTACATCCCCATCCCTGGAAACTTTTGAGGTCAGGTTGGACCAAGCTCAGAGCAACCTGGTCTAGTTCAAGATGTCCCTGCTCATTGTAGGGAGGATAGACTATGTGACCTTTAAATGTCCCAAACCAAACTATGACCCCATCAGAGCTGTGTTGTCTTCTCATTCTCTTAAGAACTGGTGAGGGCAAGCCAAGAAGATAGTAAAACTATTTGTCTTTAAATTAAAATGATGGAACTTCCCAGTTCTTAAATAACCATGAGCCCCTTAGGAGCCATCTTGCCTAGCCAGCAGGGATAGTACATGCTTAGAAGGCTTGATGAAGCAAGGTGCCCTTTCTGTGCTCATTTCCACACCTGGTACCCTTTCAGAAACCAGTACTGCCCAGTGAGTTCAACAGCCTCACTGAGAATCTGGTCCCCACTTCAGCTGTCAGAGTGCCCTTGCTGGCAGCAGGTCCTTGCTAGCTACCTAGCTAGCAAGAAGTAGGGCAAAAAGGCAGGATAAAACACCCAGTGAAAATATCTAGGTCACTTAATGAAGAGTTAAACTCATTCCACAAAGCACATTTGTTGCTTTTCCTAGGATGCTCCTGCACCTTCAAAAAAGTGTAAGCTAGTGGGAGTGAGTGACAACTTCATACATTCTTGCTGGCTAGGTTAGAATGGATATTTAATTTACCATCTATTAAATCTTCAGTTTCCACTTCTCTCTCCCACCTGTGCAGAGACTGGTGACCAGTGCACTCAGCACAGCCATCTGAGTGAGCAGGAGGCTACTTTTCAGCAGAAAGCAGATTTGGTGCCTTCTGGGCTGCTCTGGCAGTGAGCAAGGATTTGCTCAACCCTCCCTGTGCTAGGTCCCTCCTACTACAAGGACTGGAGGGCAGGGATTGTTAAAAGATACTGGAGTGCTGATGGCTTTTAGGACTCCTGCCCAGACCACCCCCTCCCACCAGTTAAACCATCATCCATAAAATAACACTGGGAGACAGATACAGCCTTTCCCACCAGACAACTTGTCCGCAGAGAATCCCTCCACGAGCACTGTGAGGCAGCTGCGGTGCCAGGGATGCAGCACCCAGCAAAGCCTGGCTTTGCTTGCTGGCTGCCCTAGAGTTTAAATGCTGCCCTAGAGTTGCGTGACTAGCAAAGACTATCAGCCAGAACTAGTCTCTGCTGAAATGCGTGCTGTCAAGTCATTTGCAGCATCACGGTGACCCAGAAAGCTGATGTTATTTCACATTATTTCAAGTGGGGTTTTAAGAAAACACAAAACATGCCCCAAAACCCCTGGCATTTGAGTATTTAATTAAGGAGTCATACTCTGGTAGGCTAGGGATGCTGTATTCAGGTCGCTGAAAAAAATTAAAGTATTTTGACTTTCCATTTTACAAGCATTAGTCTTTTTCTTCTGTTATATGATGAAAAGTCACTAGGAGACAATCCTGCTTGTTTTCATAGAGCTACAGGAGGCAGGGCACTGTAGCATTCAGCTTTTTGGTACCTGTGTAAATGTCCAGGAAACGGAGCTGTTTCCCACAAAATCCACTATTTTTGTCTGTGGATGCTGACTTTACATTTTGAAGTGGAAAAACAGTATTAATCTGAAAAGGCTCTTGTATCTTCTCAGTCTTCCTTTTATTGTCATTATGAAGCTTTAAAATTAGAGTGCTATTTGTAAAGCAGCTTAGATTCTACTGAAATGTTCTGTTTTACTGCTAAGTGGAAAAATGAAGTATTTCTGCACCAGAATGTATTTCCTTTTAACCATGACATACAAACTAACAAGTCTTCTTTTGCAATCATATTGTTAAAAGGATCCAATCTCCAGCTGCTAACAATTAAGAATAAGCCATGGTCCTGATAGCCACAGAAATTCAATACCAGAGAGACAACTCTTATGGTAATTTCAGAGGCCAGTCAAAGACACCTGAGAAGAGTCAGATATTAGAGTCCATGAATCTTCTGAGCCAGTGCTTCTCTTCTGTCCTTCAGCTACCTGCCCGAATCTACAAATTTGCACCTGCTTTCAACATTTCTCATTATTTTCATACAGAATAAAGGAAAGATAATACAGAAAAACACCTTATGTTTGATGGAAGGAAATGAACAGGAAAGAGAAACAAAGCATACAAAATGAACCTTTATTAAATGAAAGAAAATATGTTTTGTGGGTCAAAAATGAAATAGAATATACAAAAACTTTACATCAGATCTCTTGTCAAAGAAATTAAATTCTATCTAGACTGAAGTAGCATGTGTCCTTTCCAAGACAACACGAATGGGTGAATATGCATCTTGTGGCAGTACAGGACCACATAGTCTGCTGTGCTAAATTTCGGGTTACAAAGAAGAAAAGTTAAAAATCTAAACGACATCTCTAAAGAACTCAACTATTCAACAAAATAACCTAATATAATGAATGTTGGCCACTATGTATTCTCTTACGAGCAAATGACAGGTGGGTCAAGTGCAGAGTTCACAAACCTTGCATATCACATTCTCTGTTTCTATATAAATATAAATAGTTCTTTTTTTATTTCAAAAATCCTTTTATATTTGATAGCTTTATTTGTGGAAAAGCATGACCAGTTTGTCAGGTTCCTGCTGTACTACCCAGACAATTCCATGTCCTTTATCTCCTCCTTTTATTGAAGATTGTAACCCATAAACCACAACCTGCAATATTTTTACAAACTTGATGTATGTTTAATCACAAGTTTTTGTACCATTGTCCCTTACATGAAGGCTCTGCAGAGCTCCTAACATGTCTTTAGCATAGCATACCATGTCCCATTTAATACTTTTTTTTTGCTTAAAAAAGTATATTTCATTTAGTAAAACAACTTAAAAGCATCTATTTCTGATTTTGTAAAATAACATATCACCTCTTGAGATGCTTTGCAAAATATACACACACATTTTGGAAAAACATTGAGTACTGACATAAGGGACTCATCTGAAGTCTAATCTGTTTATGAGAAGTAAATATAATTACAAATTCAGTCTTCTGCATGAATCTCACATGAAGTCGTTCAGTTCAGCTTCAAGTGCTGCTGCCATTTCATCCGCTTCAGAACTGCTTCCTTCCTCATCTTCATTGCTGGATTCTTTACTGGATTCACTGGCAGCATCATCTTCATCCAGTTTGCGCTTGTGACCCCTGGAAAGATAGATCGAGACAAGGCCCGTGACTGGAAGTGTCTCAGTGCTTACTGAGCGACTCATTTAACATGAGAAAAAGTGAGGCTAAAGGACTCATCTTTTTTCAGGCCTAGATAAAAGTACAGCACTTGCTTTTACACGAACTAACAGTAGCCAGTTCACACAATTCATTTTTTAATAGCTGTTATGTACTGTCAGCGTTAGGTGCAAAGAACAAAGCAGTGTTAATTTGTTTCTTCCATTCTTCTGAAGAAAGTATGAGACTGTTTGAAAATAATGAGTAGATTTACATTCCTCTTGCATCCCAAAAGAAAGAAGAAAGCCATTGTGCAAAAGAGATATTACCAAAATACAAATATTGTTGTATGATTTTGAAATATTCAAGTTTCTGCTTTTTTTTGTAAAAATAAAACCATAAGTAGTGAACCAAATCTCACTGCACCAGCATGGACACTTTCATGTTTCCAAACTTTGAGGTCCCATCCTTCTCTTTTGTGTCTCTTTGGATTAGTCCTGCCAGGCTGAACAACACATTTCTTCGCATCTCTGGAGAACGAACCAGTTTAACAGGAAACTGATGTGCACCATACCCTGCTGAAAGAATCATGTTCCTGGTTCTGAGAGATCTCCAAGGAAAATCTAACGCGTCAACTGGGATGTAGCCATAAGCAAAAGAATTTGGATTTGTGGAATCCTAAAATCTCTTTTCCTTGCCAAAGGGAATTATGTATCAGATGTGTACTTCTAAGACAAAAATAAAGTTGAGATTTTTGCATTGCACAGAATGCATAATGAGATGTAGAAACACCTTCAAAATCCTCCTGGATAATTTGTTCAAATTTCAAGCAGAAAAATGTGGCAAGCACATTTCTCTCTCTCTCAGGATTTTTTATTGAGGTGCACAGAGAGAAATGTGCTTGCCACAGAAAAATACATGCAGAGGGGCAGGCATCTCTCAAATAACTTTCCTTGCTGGGTGGGGTTTCGTTAAGAAGCGCATGCACCCACTTGCAGTAATGAAAAACTCATAAAATGATCTATTTTAGCTAAAAGCAGTAATTTAACAATAATCCTGTTACTTCTGAGAGCACAGAGAAATAGCATATAGCAAGAAAGACATCTGATAAATACTGACATGTGGTAGATAGGGACAGGCGAACGGAAAATCTCGGGATGTGACGGAAAGCAAGACCCTTCCCCCCTCATCCTGCTATAGGTAATCAATCACCCCTGAAGCATGCAGCCCCTCCTAACTCCAGTAGTTTTCCACTCCTTACTAACCCTAGCCAGACCCACCGTCCCCCTTTAACGTAGTAAGACCCCCTTGACTATTTAACCTCACGAGATGAGATAATAAACGGCATTTGACCATCCACCACATTGGTGCCTGTGCATGTCTGTGGCCCGAGTGACCCGGGCGAGGCCGGGTCGCCGTGCTGTGTCTTGAAACCAGGTTGCCCGCCTTCTCAGCGCACATGTTTATTAGCTACACCCAAGCTGGGTGCAAGGAGCGGCAACGCAAACCACCCCTGAAAGTGGTCTGCCCGGGAGCGGGGATCCGGGGGGGCCGGGCGCGTTCCCCCCCTCCCCGAGCCAGAGCCCAAACCCCCCCGCGGAACCTCCCGAAAAATCTGCGGGTTCCCCATCCGTCCCTTCACTGCCGATCAGCGATTCGGTGCCGGGGGCGCGGCAGCGCGCGCAGTCCTTTTGGGAGGAACTGGCGAGGGAAGCCAGAGACGCAGAAAACGCAGCTCGGAAGGAGGTGCGGGCGGCGCCGCCGCCATACCCAGCCGAACATGGCGCCGGTGACTGAGGAGATGGGCGGGACGCGGAGGCTCTCGGCAGGAAGAGCCTGGAGTCGCGGGTTCTTGCTAATGCGCATCCGCAGGGAAAAGAGGAGGAGGAGACCAGCAGAGAGCGCACGCCCAATCGGGAGCCGCGCTCAACGCTGCTACCATTTAAGGGAGAGACCTCCCTCTGCGGGCGACAGGGCAAGCCCAGGGGGCGGGAGCGGCACCACCCCCAGAGGGAGGGGCGGGGCCGGAGCCGCACAAAAAGGCACCGAAGCCTGGAAGTGCACTGGCATTCGACTTCCGGCTCTGAGTCTGGCGACAGCAGCTCCACCAGCTCGGGAGAGCTGACGGAAGCCGACTGGGACTCAGAAACGGAAAGAGTGGAGCTAACGCGGTTTAAAACAAAAACGAATAAAGCCTTAAGCCACATCGAAAGGCAATCACAATGCGAACCAGCCCAGTTTACCGACTGGGGAAAAATAAAAATAGCCTGTGCTAAATGGACCCCTTCAGCCGCGGTCCAAGCCTTCCCGGTGAGAATCACCGGACCAGAGGGGAACCAACAAAGGATATATAATCCAGTAAACCCCAAAGACATACAGGCAATTGTCAAAGCGATCTCAGAGAAAGGGATCAACTCAGCTATAGTCTCCACCCTCGTGGACGGCCTTTTTGGCAATGACGACTTGCTCCCCTTTGATATCAAACAAATAGGTCGCATGATACTCGGCGGTGCGAGAATGATCGTGTTTAAGCAGGAATGGGAAGATAATTGTACAAAAGCGCTAGCCCAGGCTTCTGGAGCGGGGCAGCCATTGCACGGGTCGAGCCTATCCAGGCTGCTGGGAAAACATGATGAGATGGTTACACCTCAGCAACAAGCCGCACAGATGCGGGCCAAAGAAGTCAGGGCCACCACTCGAGCTGCTAGGGAGGCTATTCGGGCTGCCTCTCTGGTTGTGGCCAAGCCATCACCGTGGTCCACCATAAGACAGGCAGAGAGCGAAAGCTTCTCGCAGTTCGTAGACCGCCTGCAGGCAGCAGTAGACTCCTCTACCCTGCCTGCGGAGGCAAAGGGTCCTGTAGTGGCAAACTGCTTGCGCCAGCAATGCAACTCCGTCACCAAAGACATCCTGCGCTCCCTGCCAGCCGGAGCCAGCCTAGCCGACATAATCAGGCACGTCGTAAGAGAGGAGCACCTGACGCCCATTCAAGCGGCCGTTCGCACCCTAACCAGTACAATGGTGTGCTTCAAATGTAGTCAGGCAGGCCACATCACAGTGAGCTGTCCCCAGCCGGCACAGCAGTCCGCAGTGGTGCCCCTACCTCAAGCACGCCCAAGAGGGCCCTGCTAGAGCTGTAAGAAAAAGGAGCACTTCGCTAAAGACTGGAGGTCCCGGCCTCAGGGAAACGAGAAAGGGAGGGGGCGCACTAGCCGCACTCAGCCTCCTCCCGCTACAAATGCGAAGCAGCCCATTTATGTCAACCCCCAGTGGGGCGGGGGGCCCTCATACCCCATGCCCCCACAAGAGGCAGCCAGCCTCGCACCCCCACCAGCGACACAATCACAGAGTTTTGCAGCACCGCCAGTAGCATCTTCGTATCCACCACCGCCACAAGCCGCGCCTATGCCACAGGGCCAGCAGGAGACGCCCCAGAGCAGAACCCCTGGGTGGCCCTGGCCATGAAAATAGGGAAAGAGCCCCTGATAGTGTGGGGGACATACCGCCTTTATGGCAGTCAAGATCCCCAGGTCATAGGGCTTCAGTTCTGAGCAGACACAGGATCAGACTGCTCAGTTTTTCCCCAAGCGCTTTAGCCTCAGCATTGGCAATGCAAAGAAGTCCCCCCAGTGAACGGAGTGGGAGGGCCATCCCAAGCGTAGAAAAGCACCCAGTTAGTAGCTATAACACTCCACACAAAAAAGGGACCAGAACAGACGGTAGCAATCTACCCCTACATTCTACAAAGCTCTCCACCCTTAATAAGAAGAGATATCCTTGCTATGTTAAGAATCAAGATCACAAATTTATCCTGAGGGCCACTGCCGTACACCCACCGCTGCCAATCAGACTAATTTAGACTAACGAAAATTGCGAGTTTCTGTTTGCAAAACATGCTCGTGGGCCGTCCCCATAACGTGTACACCCCAGTTCCAGAGGAAAACGACGAACCACCAAAACGCCAGACAGCACCCAAGAGTCCTGCACCGGTGAGACCCAGACAGCAACGGTGGCTTTATGCAATCTTACTATTAAGGCTCATCGCCAGAAGGCAAGCCAACCCAGACTATTACCCCCATCAGCCATTCAAGTAGGTCATGCAACATCTTTCAAGTGACAGAGTATTCAAAAAAATCACCACGGCAGGCACCCCATCCTTCGTGTTCCACATCGCCGACCTGTTTCCAGAACGACCAAAAATACGACCCCATCACCTACACATCATGCACATGTACCTATCCTACTGGTGTCCAGCCTCCAACCCAGAAAAGAAGTACTGTAACTACCCAGGGTAAGAATATTGCGGACACTGGAGCTGTAAAACCATTGTCACAGATGCCAGACCATCAAAAAAAAGGTGGGAACCGCAGAAACCCGATAGATTTTTACAGTTCACCTGGGCACCTACCGGCTGTAAAAAGCCCGCCATCACGAAAGGAGTCTATAGCAACCATTATACACAGCCCGAATATCAGAAGTGCACAGACTATAACATGACAGTGTTGCAGCCAGAACACCCTAGTTAGGCCACAAACAGAACGTAAACTGTAGTCCTCAAAGGGCCAAAAGAGTAAGTAAATGTGCGAATTATCAAGCTCCAACCGCCAGCACCCCGACCAGTAAGACCCAATAAGGTTGTTAAAGACGTGCTAAAAGAGAGAAAAATAACCCATCCCAAAACCTTGCCCACAAAAGCCACTGATATCCCGACCGGCCATGCGGATGCCTTCCAAATAAGCCGCTTAGCCGAGTCAGACTCAGACCCAATCTTCCGCGTGCTAGAAGCTACCTTTCTATCCTTAAACAAATCCAACCCAAACCTAACCAATTCCTGCTGGCTTTGCTACAATGTTAAACCTCCTTTCTACGAAGGAGTTGCTCTAAACACCCCCTTCAGTTACTCCACAGCCAATGCCCCCCACCAGTGTAGATAAAACACTCCCCGTAGGGGAATCACCCTGAGTCAAGTCACAGGCCAAGGCAAATGCTTTAGCAATGCAGCCTTGGCAAAGCAGAAAGGCAACTTCTGCACCGAAGTCATCAAGCCCAACAGAAAGATCAACAAGTGAGCGGTCCCATCCGCATCTGGGATGTAAGTTTGTCGGCGATCTAGGGTGAGTTCTTGCGTATTCCTTGCCAAGTTCAATGACGCTATCGACTTCTGTGTCCAAGTTCTGATTGTTCCTAGGGTCCTGTACCACTCAGACGAAGAGGTATACCACCTTTTTGAAGAACCCGGCCGACTCCACAAAAAAGAAATAATAACAGGAGTAACTATCGCAATGCTGCTCGGCCTGGGAGCAGCTAGCACAGCCACAAGTGTCTCAGCCCTCGCGACCCGACACCAAGAGCTTACTCAGCTGCAAATGACCATCGATGAGAACCTACAGAAGATCAAAAAATCCATCTCCTTTCTAGAGAAATCAGTCTCCTCGCTTTCAGAAGTAGTCTTACAGAACAAGCGAAGACTAGACCTCTTGTTCATGCAACAAAGAAGACTGTGTGCCGCCTTGAAAGAGAAATGCTGCTTCTATGCAGACCACACAAGAGTCGTTAAAGACTCCATGGCAGAACTCCGAGATAAACTGGCTCAGAGAAAGAAAGAGAAAGAAACCCAACAGAGCTAGTTCAAGTCCTAGTTCAATCAATTGCCATGGCTCACCACTCTAATTTCCACCCTGATAGGTCCACTAGCGACACTGCTTTTAGCCCTTACATTCAGACCATGCCTGCTAAACAAGCTGGTCTCATTTGTTCAAGCTCGCCTAGAACGGGCCAACATCCTGTTTATAGGCCAGCAACAAATGCTGTGAACCAAAAACCGAAGACACTACCAATCGCAAAAGTTCTCTAAACTTCCCTTGCGAAGATTACTCAAGTTTACCAAAACCCCTTTTCCCTTATCAAATTATAACTTTGTACCTCACCTTAGTGCCTATGTTTATAACTACCTCATTCATTAGTAAAAAAGGTGGGGGGAGATGTGGTAGATAGGGACAGGCGAACGGAAAAATCTCGGGATGTGACGGAAAGCAAGACCCTTTCCCCCTCATCCTGCTATAGGTAATCAATCACCCCTGAAGCATGCAGCCCCTCCTAACTCCAGTAGTTTTCCACTCCTTACTAACCCTAGCCAGACCCACCGTCCCCCTTTAACGTAGTAAGACCCCCTTGACTATTTAACCTCACGAGATGAGATAATAAACGGCATTTGACCATCCACCACATTAGTGTCTGTGCATGTCTGTGGCCCGAGTGACCCGGGCGAGGCCGGGTCGCCGTGCTGTGTCTTGAAACCAGGTCGCCCGCCTTCTCAGCAGAAGGCAACACTGACATGAATTATACATATCCAAAAGAAATAAAGGCAAAGATTAAGAGTCAAACTTGTGAGCTTGTAAGCAATGCTGAAATACAAAGCAATTTTTATTTACACAGACACTTTGCTGTTTTCCAATAAAGATGAATGCTCATTAGCCCTAACTGCTTGGTTTGTGGGCTGGTTGACTGACACCTGTCCTGCCCTTTCTCAGCTTTTCAGGGAGATGGACAAATTGTGGTGGGAAGTCAGAAGGGAAGTCCAAATCAAAATAGGAAGTGAGCAATACTATGTTCCATTTTCCCTTTCTGCTGCAGCTGTGGGACAAAAAGAGACGCCGCTGCTGCTTTACAGAGCACTTCCTCTCACTGATGTCAGGTGGGTTTCGCTGTTGAACATAGGGTGGTAGAAGTATAATTCCTGGGAGGCAAGGCTGAAATCCTGGGATACGCTCTGGGCTCTAAATCCCTAACAAGGAAAAATGGGATGAAGTAAAAGTGTTACCTGAATACTTTGCTACTGAAACTCAAATGTGGTGTGCTGAAGCAGTTTCAGGGCACTAAATGTAGCCTAATTCACAATAAAAAGCAGTTTCTCAGGCATAACAGTGATTATTTCCACGCAGCCTCTATTAGCATGCAGTTTGGACAAGGAAGCTTCCAGGCCTAAAATGCCCAACTGGAAGAAATCTCAGCACATTTTCATTAAAAGCTATACAAATGTATAGAGCCTTAGCAACACTTGCTGACTTAGTGATGACTTCAGCCTTCAGAGCTACAGTGCTTTTTCAGGCATTAATTAATGATACTATTAGCAAAGAAAAGCTAATTGGGAATTAAAGAAACATGAAAGAGTCTTATTCAGCAAAAGACAAAAATAGTGCATCTTTAACAAGTAGAGGATACGAAGTACACAAGCAGTGCTAACTGAGAAATAAATATAAAGTCGTGAAGGGAATTTATACCACAGTGCTCACAGCTGAAAACATTTGTATTCATCCGTTTGTAAGGCTGCATCCATGGAATCTGATGGTATTTGCCCACTGAAAAATGAAATTAGCAATCTGACAGCTGTCATTTACACACATGAAATGTACACACAACTGCAGACACTGTATTAAAGGACGTGTCAGGACAAGCAGGCTTTTAGAGCCCAAATACTGTAATTTACTGGGACATGAATCAATAGCACAGATCTCAAAGAAAAGAAAAAAAAAAGGGTCTATAAAGAAATACAAGAATTAACAGCTCACTGAAATAATACCTCACTGCCAGTTCATCATTTCTTGAAAGTGCAGAACAGTTAATTTACCACATAATTACAGCAAAGACTTAGCAGAATTATTAATTTATGCAAGAAAGTAACTTTTAAGATTTCAACGTACTTCACAGCAACTAGATTTTGGTGAGGACAATCAACTAAATACAGGGATCTGAAATACTCAGTGTGACTAATTAATTAAAGAATGGAGCTCCAGCTCACAAAAAGACTTTCTAGAAACCTTAATGGATGCCTCTCCCATATTTAATCCCTCATTCGGTTGTATTAACAGTATCTTTGGAAATCCAAAAGCCTGACCATTATCTGTTTTGTCAGTTCTTGTTATTTCAGCAAGGCTAGAATGACAGCTCTGTTCCATCTCAATATGAAACATTAGTCACTTATGGGGAGGAAAAAAACAGGAAAAAAAAAAAAGAAAACACAGCTCAGTATTAGTTCTCTATAGAAAAAACAACAAAAAATCTCTCCTGAATGTTAGCATTTTTTTTATTACGATATAAAAATCTTTCACTATTTGTGTATTGTAAACTGCAGCTTCACACGTATTCAAAAAACATTTAAATGAGTATTATGATATCAAATAAAAAGTTAACCCTGACAGAAGTACAGAGGAAGGACACCAGGAACACAGAGCTGCATTTTTTCTTTGCAAATTCAGCAAGGAGAGATAACACTCTGTTCATAATTTCTATCTTCAGAGAAAAAGCAGTATATCCCCATGGTGGCATATCTATTAACATAACAAACTATTTAAAATGTATATTTTCCTCACTGTTTTGTGCCCGTTCTTTGTCATTTCCAGTTTCAGAGCCATAGTGTGCAGCACTTTTGAGTGGAAAAGTTAAGCTCATACAGGATTCCTTCCTACTATTTAGAGAAAATGATTCAGCAGCGTTGCAGGCTTCCATTAGCCTGATTTGTTTTTTTATAATGAATTTTGCTTGACTGCTATTAAAAGCCGAACACCTCGATAATAACTGAGTATCTTTAACTTCACATATGAACAACTGCCAAAATACTGAATGCAGAACTTTAAATATCTGACAACTCTGTGAAAAAACTTCTACAATCCAGATTTTCTTTTCCTTTGCATTAAGTATTTTTCCTTTGTAATACCCCATACTAGGAGGCCCACCAGTTCAAGTGCTGGAAAAATACTTTCAAAAGAGAACTACATTTCATAAAATCTCACATATTTAAATGAATTGTCAAGAGATTTAAATAAACAATAAGTGCAATTCACAAAGATATTAAAAATGAAAAGAAAAAACTCTTTGTAATTATATACATATAAAAGTACTTTTGAGGAAAATTTCATCTACAGAATGCTAATAAGAAACAGTGATATTCCAAATGAAGAGGTTTACAAAGTTGCAATAGCACAAGGTGTATGCCTATAAAAATAGCAACAAAAAAATTACTGAAAATTAAAATTTATTTAGTTCTTGATCAGTTAAAATGACCACTAAAATCTGATTACAATGTACATGTCGAATGAAAACTGCAATCTTATGAATTCACTTTAAATGTAGTTCACTAAGAGAGCCATAAGGAACAAAGTGAAAGAAGTACAGTATTTCTTGCTTCTATTGTCTTAAGGCTTTAATTTATAACTGGCTGAAAATAATGTTGGAAAAATATTCTTTCCTTAACTGAAAAGCAGATTGTCTCTGGTTTGTTTTGTATTCCAATGGTACCCCTTTAAGAAATACAGTGCTACATTAAAATAGAAACATCTAATTAGCAAAGGAACTCAAAGGGCAACATAACCCTTGCTTTAAACAAAACGAACTTAAATTCAAAACCTTATTTTAAATTTGTAAATGAAAACTACAGAAAGTATTTAAATACATGTTCACATATCCTTTAAACTCCAAATATCCACAATCCCCATTGCTGTTTTGATAATGAGTAAACCCCTAATTTTTTAAAAGTTGACCTGATTCTTTTCAATAGCTCCTAAAATCAGTACCTTAACAAAGCAGAGTCTGCAGACTAAATGTGTTTAATCTTTTACAAGCAATCAGCTTACAGCATTGACATTATAAATTAGGACTTCAATGTGCTACCAAATACAGCCAAGTTTCTCTCTAATGATAACACTCACAGCAGCCATAAGTAGTTTGGAAGGCAAGGGTTTGGAAACGGCATTTTGAAACTGTGTGCTGCCTTCCAGCATCATCACAGCCCTATAATACAACCTACACCACTCCTGGCACGCCTCCAAAGCTCCATGTGGAAGGTCTGTCCTGGTCTCCACACACACACCTAGACCACAGCTTTCTGTTAACTCCTTCCACAATGGAAAGAAGGTGATATGGCATTTGGTAATGCAACCAGAATTTGACTTCTCTACACAGGAATTTGACTGTGGGAACAATGTATTCAGACAAAATAGTTCTCTGGCAATATTCTTCAGTTATGAAGAATTAGGGCTGGTTATCCAGTAAAACTCTTCTTCAATCCATTTGGAAGATGCCAGCCTAGTACTTGGCTAACAAGCTTCAATGCCTTGAGCTCTGAGAACACAAACTGAAAATCAATGTTGTGAGCATTAATATGTTACATGGGACAGACAAACAAGATGGTTAAATTTTCAGAGATGTTCCAAGTCTTGAGGTTATGTTTTTTTAACATGGGATACATGGCAATATCTTTAAGGTCCCTTCCAAGCCAAACCACTCATCACATGCCCTTTCATGTACACGTGATACAAGAGTGAGCAACTGTCCACAGCCTGCCTGTAACTCGGGTATCTACCCTCTGGCAATTTCCCTCAAAGATCTGTGCAGGGACACTGGATTTTCTGTCCAGGTGCTCCTCCCTGGCACTAGCACAGCACACTGGCATGCACACAGCCGTGGGAGCCATGGACTGCACCACCCCAGCACTACTGGCAAGCTGCAGTGTGTGTTTTCACTTTTTGCTCACGTTGGTACAAACAGGATGCTATTTAGCGCCGCAGGAACAAATGCCAGACACCTCATATATTTCCTCAAGAACTCATCCAATGCTGTCTGCAGGATTACAGGTTATCCAGAAATCTAATACGCAGAAAAATTATGCACTGCGAATGTTCCTTGCACAGCCTTGGGGTGCAAAGAGAGCTCCTGCAGTTAGAAGAACAGTGTGCTTTCAATGCTCCTCACAAAAACCTCTTCCAGGCACCCACCAATTCCAACTGACATCTCCGAAGAGTATTTTAACTAACACAACAGTGAAGTGAGAGCTAATTAAATTCTGTACCGCCTCAGTGCCTTTCTGCTTTAAAATTTTGCACACCTGTGCACAATTCCAAAGGTGAGAAATTATTCTGGAAACTGAAAACATTCTACAACAGCTTTATAGGTAGTTCTCTGAACTAAACACTCAATGTATATCTAAATTTAGAGTATTTTAAGTCAGGAAGTCACAGAAAATTTAAAATAACACACTGCAGTAATTTCTGGATTTAACAAGGATAGTTGGTAAATGTTGCAAAAATTGTCCCATTGATGAGCCTGTGTTTTCTTAATATTCAGATCACAAAGAAAGTTTAATAACAAGAAAATCACCCCAAGTGGTTTCTTAACAATATTAATGTTTTCTTTAAGAAAATGGTGATTTCTTAATAGTTAAACACTGGGATGTTCCAAAACCAAACAGTGTAGCAATAAAACTTTAAATTTAAATGCTGTGTGATCTTATCTGCACGGAACTAATTTAGATACAGATAACAATTAAACTGGATAATGGAAAAGTGAAAAGTTGAACCTACAATTTTGCTTCTGTAATTAAATCACAGAAATAGAAACTGTGTCCCTAAAATATTACTTGTTATTAACTTCAAGTTGTTTAAAAATAATCCATGTAGTTATAAGACATATACAACATGCAATATAATTATTTCTTCAAAAGGCGAAGGCAGTTTTATATCAGACAACAAATAATCTTGTCATTGACATATATATAGAAGACAGCAGAAAATTAAATATACTTTCCACCATACTTTTCAGGAATGGCAGACTGTTACCTGACACTTTCATAAAGGAAAATGCACAGATGCACTCTAGCATATCACTTCTTAACTTGAAAGCTAAACCAGGCCTTTGTTGTTTGCATCGATTCTCTTTCCAGCTTCTTCTAGTTTACAAATATTACCTATTCTGGCAATAAAAGTTAGACAGTAGTTCTGTAGCTCTGCAGAGATTCTGGGTAACTCTGGGAGGCTGTCATACCAAGGCTCAGAAGTGAGCAAAGAAAGTTTCAAACCCTTCTTCCCAGCACCTGGGTGGGCACTGTACAGCAACTCTACTGAGATTTGGTTTGAAATAAGACTTTTGAAAATGGACTAATTCCTCAAACTAATTTCTGTTATAGGACAGCAATAGTCTCAGATAGTGATAAATAATAATGTCCTCCTTAGAGATCTAAATACAAATAATTGTTTTAAAGAATAGTTGTATGCAATAAAAAATTAAAATGAAAAAGTGGGCAAAAAACTTAGGATGTATGAACAATTTAGAAAATTCAAAACCATACATCAAAACAAGAAACTGGAAAAGAAGCATCATCTGACTGATCTGAGAAAAGTCAAACTGCCTTCATTTTTCTCACAGAAGCACAATGTGTATATGGAGATATCCATGTGCCAATATAATGGAGAACCAACTCCAGTTTGAAGACCCCCAACACTGCAGAGTAACACTTGAAATCCTGATTCAATTTGCCAGCGTCACTTACAAGCACTGAGAATACTCTTCAACACGCATTATTTGGCTTCTTAAATTGTTAAGATGAAATTTAGCTGGTAACACACTGACTGTGCTAATCAAGGAGGTTGGAAGTAGGATTTGGTATATGGTGGCTTTTTAAATGAGATATCCATAGATTATCTTAATCTGTAGGTTATGGACTACACCAAATTACAATGAAAGATGATTTTGTCAAAGCCTTCAACTATGATTTTTACTAACTCTTCTCTTACTTTGTCCTTGTTTTCAATAAATAATTGAGATTAAATTGCAAATAACTAAACCAAACATCCTTCTAGGATGTTCATGCACTACTTTGCTCACAAGAATATTAATTAAGAACATCTCTGCTTCATCACAAAATATTGAAAATAAGACAAAACACCTCACTGACCCTATATGGATACTGGTAGTACTGTCATTGCCACCGAGGCACAAAAAACAGACTTCAAATTCCTTTAAAATGTTGTGTTCTATGGGCCAAAATACACATCTCCCCTTTCCACACAGGTATATTCTTTCATGAAATTCACTAGGTCACTCCTGCCAAAAACAGTCAGATCTTCATCCTTTAAATCACATTGCGATGTGATTTAACTGGAAAATCCCCCAGTTTATTGACTGTGCTGCCTGCCTCACAGTCTGGTAAGCCAGTAGTCCACCACCTCTGTAGTTAGCTTCCAATGAGTATTTACTGCACAACAGCTGGGGAACTGGAGCTGTTGTGAGGCTGTGGGTTACACCATAGTACCTGGCACTGAGATTGCTCCATCTAGCAACGAGCTAAAAGATTTCTTCTCTCTATCATACAGCATCTTCCTGCAACATTACATTTTTCTACTACTTATTTCTTTATCCCAATGACAAGAGATGTTATCTTCACACTCCTCACTTCTTCCCTCCCCAAATTCCTAGCCCCGACCACTTAGCTTTTTCTTTATTTATTTGTTGTAATTGTACACAATAAATATTTTTCATGCATTAAAACAGGTTTTGGAAGACTTTTGGAGACACAGCTGCATTGTAACATAAAGCTACAAAGAACTAGAAAATAATTTAACAGCATTAAAAGGTCAACACTTGACTTCAGACAGTCCATTTTGTTATTGGATGTTTTAGAAAAGCTAGTAAGCTACAAAATGAAATGACATCAAGGCAGAAGTCACTTCTCAGTAAAAGAAATTTTCAAAAATTTGTTAGACGCTTGGTCTAGAGACTGCTAGACTTCCATTAGAAACAGAGCAAAGTAGTGTCAAGCCTTGGTTTACAAATAAGAAAAATCTGAATTGAGGCTGTAAGAGTATCTGCCAGAACCACATGACTTTTACATCAGCTTTATTAAGGTTAGCATAAATGATATATACAGCATAAAAATACATGCAATACATTTGAAAAAGAATGCTAGCCATTTTTCTTTTACTGAGCAATTCCAAAAAATTCCCAAAAAGTGTGTCTACATTAATTAAATTTTGATCTCTACAATACTGGGTCAGCGAGCATCACCAATTCAATCTGGATCAAAAGGCGTGTGCCAACCCCCAGCCTATGTGCCAAATGGAATCAGACTGCTGAGAATTCCCTGTACCTGTTGTTTTCACACCAGCTACGATGTAACAAACTACAGATCGCAGCTCTCCTGCCTGGCTCACAGTCTTGGTCCCCTCCACAGTCTGCTCTATGATTTTTTCTGTCGATATTTCTGGAATAAATTTAAACTAGCAAAGGCAATTTATACTTGATCTGTACTTTCTGGTGCTAAGGTGAAATTTTTTATGATGGTGCTGTCCAAAGCCTAGATTCAAGGTATTACTCAGCTGTAGTCTCCCCCATACCACTAATGAAGAAGGCAGCTGAAGGAGAACCAGCTTATTATCTTTTATCAGTCCAGAGGAAAAGGCAGCTACTGAGCCTGTGTCATGGAGTGTTCATTTTCTTTCTACTAGTCAGTACAGTGTGATGTTTTGAATTCAGTGTGAGACTGATGTTGATAACACACCGATGGCTCAGCTGTTTCTCAGCAGTGCTTACCCTGAGCCAGGGGCTTTTCAGGTTCCTGTGCTCTGCCAGTGAGGAGCTGCACAAGGACCTGGTAGGGAGCATGGCCAGGACAGCTGACCTGAACTGGCCAAAGGGATATTCCAGACCACAGAATGTCATGCCCAGCACATAAACTGGGGGTCACTGGACAGGAGGGACTGATTGCTGCTGAGGGAGAAGCAGCAAGGTGGTAAGCAGTTGTATTGTGCATCACTTGTTTCCCTTAGAGAAATTAAACCTACTTCCTCATTTAAATTACTATGATGTTATTACAGTATTTTATTTCAATTATTAAACTATTCTTATTTGAAGCCATAGGTTTACTTTTTTCCTGGTTCTCCACCACACATGGCAGGGGGAAGTGAGTGAGTGGCTGTCTGGTTGTGTCTGGAGTTAAACCACAACAGCCTGGTCTTATCTATGTAGTGGTACTGGCCACAGGCTCTGATAAAGTACAATTATTAATTTACCTGGATATATGGATGCGCACAAGGGGGAAATGTGAAAAGCTATTTCTCCAGGTGCCAAATGACTAGATAAACAGAGCACTTCAAACATGTAACAAAAACTGAGACTGCAACAAGTTGTTCTCCTTCTAATTGCTATCTGAGAATGAGAGAGCCACACTGATGCAGGGACAGGAGCAAGGTCTGAAATGCCAGGCAGAGGACGAGACACTTCTCTATTTGCCTTTAGGAATAAAAGCACTTTACAGGCCCTCTCCCAGACTGCTGGAACACATTTCACAGCTGACCTCACTCAGATATCCCTGTCTCCTTCTCAGCCTGCACAGGTGACCCTCAGGGGTGAGGGGTAGTGTCTGTGTGCAGCCCCGGCAGAGAGAAGCCCGGCCACATACCAAGACCTTGCAGGCTATTCTGGCCGCACTGCTCAGATGCTCTTTATCCACCCTTGCTAACACCTGTGACACTAAAAACTTTCTGGTATTACCATTCAGTGGTCTGACAGTGTCAACATCAGCTGAGACATGCCTTTTTCTGTTAATCTGCAAGCTTTACAGGTTGTCTACCTAGCAGGAACATATTTCGCAAGAACATTTAACGTGATGTGGTTTGTCTGATGGGTTATTTCACTGCAACTGGAAAAACATATACTGTCATGTATTCAATTGTGTTTTCCAGTAAATATTTACTGGGATAGCTAAAGGCACACTCAAGCCCCAGTGGTAGACTGAGAAACAGCAAAAGGAGGCTCTGAACAGGAGATGTTTCCCTCAGCAAACAGGGACCTCTTCTGTGCAATGCAGTGGCTGGCAATATGCTTGGATCAGACAGTAAAGGACACATTTGCTGCTTTGACACCTACTGTGGTGTGGGGAATTAAAACATCCCTATTCTGCTTGTCACATGCATGGCTGACAACAACACAGGAACAGGTCTCCACAACTGGCTTGATACAGATACAAGAGTCTTCTGAAGCAAGTCCAAGGTTTCTAAAATATCAGACTTTGTTCTTCCCAATGGAAGAAGCTGTTAGGAGTGATTAATAACCTACTTGGAAATGGGAATATCTACCCATTTTGATTGCTAGATTTCCCCCCCTTCCATTAAGAAGCAGTACGGCTTCTACCAACATTTTTAGCACACGCTTCAAGCTGGCATTTTAATTGAAGAAACACACTGCTGTTTAGCAGCCATTAAAGACTTGCAGCGATCAAGATTAACGCAGATTAGTTATTATATTGTATTTAAAGTACTTTTAGAATTCATTAGGGAAACTAGAGCTATTTTTCCTGATCGGAACAATGTTGCCTTACAGTTTCCTGCTAATGTCCTAGGTCTCAACACAATGAAGGATTAAAAACCTTCACTGACAGATCTTAATGTACTTCTTGGTTTCCTTATTCTCAAGAGATATTCAGATATTCACATATCTTACTAAGGAAAAACATAAATTGTTTGAGAGCTCATAAATTGCAATGAAGAATTTGGCCTGACTAAAGGAAAAAATGCTGCTTAAATTACCTGAGGGGCAACCCCCTGCTATTCTTCAGTTCCCAGTGCAGCTCTTTCACCAACACACAAACCAAAGCAGTACGTTACAGGCTTGCCTCACCCTGAACTTCTGCTTTACATCTTTCTTATCCTACACCATTAGCCACAGATGCAGAACAACATTAATACCTAGAGACTGCTGGAATGGGCTAGTGGTGCTGGGGGAACTGTTATGTGAGTGGAAGCAGGATACTGGAACCTGGTGTAGTTAATTACTCCTGTGCAGGAACAGAAATACATCCAAAACAATCTGATGCTCCAGTTTCTTACTGGAACTCAGATTTCATCAAAGAAAGGAACTGTCCCCTCTGTGTGTAACAAGTGCTCTGAAGTTGAAGACAGAATGAAATGGTTTTCCTACTCTTCCCTTTGTGAGTGAACACTAGCAGCTCAGGTTTTTAAATTAACTCAGGGTTCTAGTTCTTGCCCTCTCACCCTGGCAATCACATGAACCAAGCTGGGGCTGCTCATTCTTCAAGGTGGCAGACCATTAAGCAGATAAGTCTGTAACTTCCAATTCTTTTCCCATTATCCTAGTTTCTTGCAGCCTTCATTTATTCAAGCATAAACTGTGCTTTTGGCATTTTTTTTTTGGATCTAGGAATACCTAAATGAAATGTTTCACACAACAGCATCTCTCCCAGCTGGGCCAGAGGAACCAGCATCAGGTAACTGCCCTTTGTGTGTTGTTCTGAAAACTCTTCACTCCCACAACCTAGAAGCCCAAGGGGTAGCATTACATTATCAAGAGTTCTCCTTGTCTGGAAGCTTCTCATATGGGGTCACACAGCTCCTAGTACCCCGGGTTAGGGTTAGACTGGAATCTCATCAACATAAGCTTTCTTCCTTCTTCACCACAAGCACCTAACTCTGCTGTAGGTTCCCAGGACTTGTTCAGGGCTATTCTGACTCCCAAGTAGTTAATCCATGCATTTTCTTTCAACTTTGATCTCAGCAATGTGGATTTTACATATCTCTTAACGGTGATATACTATTTTCTTCTCACTAGTCTTGATCACTGCTTAAAGCCTAGGTTTAGGGTCCTGGAAGGGTGCCACATATGGCCTCTTCTCCAAGCTGAAGTGTTGTTTTTCATTGCTTTGTACTTTCTTCTTCAGCTGGCCTCACAGTTAAACAAGAATCCTCTGCTAGAAAGCACGTCTCTTTTCTCTGTGCTTTCTCTCCAATTATGTGACTGCCTTTAATAATTTTTTCACCCTCACTCTTCCCAGAATGCTTGTAACAAATGATTTCTGAAGTCTGCTTGTACAAAAATCCAGCTCTTGTAGACTGGTGCTTCTTGCAGATAGATTATAGAAAATTATTTTCCCTCAGGCTCTACTCCATTGTCCCAGGATGGAAGCTATTAGTTAATGGCTCTGCAGTGATAAAAGGCAATGACTGCAGAAAAACTTTTACTTCAAATACATTGAGACATTACTGAGAAGTCAATCTCATTATTCACTCAGAACTCTTAAGTTATAGACAGAGTCACTGAATCATTATAGACAGCAAAAGTTAGAACAGAGAAATGTAATAACAGCAATTCCTGTACATACTTTAGCATTTATTAGCACATTTAAGGAGACAAGGAGAACAAGGCAAATACTCTCCTGTTTGATGACCTATATTATAATTCCAAACTTTTGCCCCAAGAAAAAATGGCAAGTTAGATTCCCCAGTTCATTTTACAGATACCAGCACACGTCTATTGAAAAGCACAAGTGAAACCTATTTAGTCCTAAAGTGAATTGAGAAAAATAAGGATATATTTTAACAGCACTTTCCCAAGTCTTGTAACATACTAGTAACATAGAGACTTTTAATTGCTTGTATATGTGTCCCCTGAAGTACCAGAACTGTTAGAACTTAGTGTCATGTAGACTTGCACAGTTAATCTACATAGTATTGAAATAGGAAAACCCATGACCAAAAAATGGTATTGATGACTTAGTCTATAGAGAATTTGGTCAAAAACAAACTAATACAAACTAGCTGTCAAATCTAATACCGAAAACAGTATAAGAGAACTTTATGCTATTTTTCACTTTTCTAAAGACATTTATTTTCCTGATCTCAATTGCATAATTGCTATATTAACAGGTATAATCATAGAATCAGTGTAAGCCAAGTAATAACTGCACACACAGACACAGATGGACTGAATAACATCATATTATTGCACCTGAACAAGTTCTAGGTATTTTCACAGTTATACAGTAAAAGAAGCTAAAGGCAGATGTTCACTCTAACCACACTGTATTTCAAAGCATTTTCAAGCTTCCCATCTGATGTGGTCTTACACAAGCACAAGTATTATAACCCACCACTTTATGAAAAAAGTAGTCTTGTGCAGTTTGGATGTTTTTTGGCAATTTACATATTGTGGAGGCAAACATGAAGATATCAAAGAATTATGTTAAAGTATCTCACACAAATTCAAAGCACCACTGTTCAGCTTTTTGGTGAACAATGAAAAAAATATTTTTAGAACTACTGTAACAACTTACATTATTCTTAACATAAAGCTTAATAGATTTAGGTGACAGTTTAAGTGGTGAACACATCACTCATACCACCAAATGCTAAATAAACTTGCCAAAAGAAGCAACATCATATCCATAGAGAAAAGCTTTGGAAAAAATCTCTTATAAAAAAGAAAGAAGGTTAAAAAATTCAACTGCTGTTTATATTTGATAGGCTTGATGTGAAAAAAACCCCTATGTTCTGTGGATATAAATGTTACTGAGAAACAATTTATTCAAGTTATTTAGGAACACTGTCCAAGAAAAGTAGCTCAGATATACTTTCCAAAAAAGACTCATCCTTGGAGAAATTACCAAAAGTCATTCAGTCCAACTGAACTTCAGCTATGGCACCTGCTTTGTAAGACTCATGAAAAAACCCCAGGTATTTGTGATAATATTGCTGTTGACACAGACAAGATCAGCACCACTGACCAGGCAACAAGTTAGCAGCACACTGGATGTGTTCCATTCTGCTGCTGCAGATGTGAGCAGAGCCAGCTCTCTTAGGACAGCTGACATAGACATAATAGGCATACCTACAACTCTGGTCATTTTAGGATTGTGGGAAAGGCCCAGTTATACTTTAAAGAGACACCTTGTGATCAACCCAGGCTCTCACAGTGCACATTCATTCTGTGCTAGGATTTGCTTGGTTGGACATGAGAACTTTTAGACTGTGCAGTTCACTTTCTAAAAGCCTTTAGGAGAATAAGAATCTCCATTTCAAAAAAGGAAAAAAACCAAAAACTCTGTGATGGAAACTTAGCAGCTTGACACTTTGAGCAAACATGCACAAGCTGTGCATTTGCTCCTTGTAGGAAACATACAGAAATGCAAGACCAAGACTGAAGTCTCACGATCGAAATGTGAACCAGCACTCTGGTTAATTTTAGCTGCGGTTAATAGTCTAGATGTGTGAAAGTTCACACTCTCAGTTCTCTCCTGTTATTTTTTTTTTCCTTAACCAGTTAATGATCTGAGGCTTTCCAAAATGCCTGTTCCTCTTTAACAGATATTAAATTAGACCTCCACAGTAACTCAAAGTATTTCTGAACGTATCAGAAGCAGTAATGAAGCAAACCATGTCCTTCTGTGATTTTTCCTGAAGCAATTTCTTATTGCTTTAATTTCCCACACAGAATCATAAAATTTCTAAAGAAACCTAAGGCTACAGGCTGTCAACACTGTTGTTTAATCTTATAAATGTCACAATCAAGAATGAGAATAAAGAAAACTAAAGCAGTGCATGAGTCCCAAATGGAGCTTCAACTACAAAGCTTGCTTAGTCACACAGCAGACCTTTCTGAAATCTCCTGATTTTAATAATAGTAATAATATTTTTCTAAAGCATTAGATAGGCACACAAAAATATACAACACTATATTCCAGATAAGCAAATGAAATATAGTTTAGTAAGAATACACAGTCATTTTCCTACAAGATTTATTGAGGAGTCTTCAGGGCAAAACTGCCCAAAACTGCAGACATCTTTCTATTGCACACAAGCTTATATCTCAGAACTGATACCTAGGTTTTGGGGAGAGTTGCCCATTTCCATCCTCTTTTCAATTTTTATAAGTAACTGTCTAAGATAAAAAGAAGCTATGAATATTTATATAATTAAAAGCTGATCTCTGCACCTGGCTCTCAGCGGCCACGGGATGGAGGTTGGCTGGCTCGCTGTCCTGCTTGTGGCCGCAGGGCAGACACGTGCGTGGCCGCCCTTGAGTCTCTGCCGAGACTGTTGAGGGTGGCGGTGATTGCTGCAGCGTGGGTAGCACAGCAGAGGCACAGGGCACGAGGAAACCGAGGCAAAGGAATAAGGGAAGGACACTTGTCTGAATCTCCAAACGTTTAATGTTGAAGTCGGGGCAGAGCAAGTGAACCAAATCTGAACCTGAAGAGGCTACTTTTGTAGGGATGGGGGGAACACGGGGAGGACACAACCTTTGACCAATAGGAGGGCATTAGGGGAGGGGTTCAGGGTAAAGGCTCCCCAATAGAAGCAAACATGGGGAGGGAGCAAGCCCCACAACCCAATTCTGCCCTGAGGAAGGGATGAAAGACAGGGAACTCTCCAGAACCAAAGGAATGTGCTATCTTTGACAGACAGGGGTGAGACAAGAGAACAAGGGGGGTATACAGGTGGATTGACATACATTTTGGCCCGGAAAACTGTGGCAAACAACTCAGGACTGAACCATTAGGGAAGCCAAATGGGGTACAGAGACTGAACCATTACAAACTTATAACAAGGAATATTAAAACCTACTACAGAAGAACCAACTGTAAAATAACAGACTACCAAAGATCTTTTTAGATCAATATATGTAACTTCCAGTATGAAAACTATTGCTTTTAAAATGCTTTATCTTCAACACATATATGAGACAGCAATCACTTAAAATTTCTTATAGAGATTGTAATTTGAATTTTTTTGCTAGTGGAACACAGCTTTTTGTCCCTGCTGCCCAAGAAATTATGAGTTTCAGTATCCATCTTATTGTATTTTATTATTCCCAGATAGGAACAGTCAAGACATACATAAACATACACATATGCAGTAAGAACTTTGATTTCTAAAAGGAAGCCATCTGAAGGGTGTAATAGACTTGACAGTCTCCTTTTAAAATTGAGATAGGGTTTTATCAATTGTCCTTTCAGAAATATTAAGATTATTTAAAAGCTCTTATGTAATGGAAACTGATGACAACTTTCTGAAGCCTAAGGGAAAAAAAGAAGACAAATGATGTTGAAGAGAGTGATGAGAGAAGAGAGGTGATGTTGAATAAGCATTCAAGGGACTATAAAAGCCTCAGCCAGCCCAAGGGAATTATTCATTCACATTTTTATTTATAGAAAGATACTATGGCATATTAATTTTGAAGAGTGGCTTCAGATAATGGGAAGTCTAACCAATTACAGAGCTGTAAAACACTACCAGCAGGAGTAACTGACAGAATATCTACAACAGGCACTCCTGTACATAAACTCTTAAGACATTCAAGTAGTGTGATTCAGAAACTTCTCTTCCTCCAGTCTGGGATCCACTCAAAGACATATCAAAAAGAAAATGCAATCATCCCATTATCTTTGAAAGGGTTGCTATAAAGCATCACCTTAAAGCCCATGTATTTTCCTTTATGAACAGTGAAAGAGGTTAAATCCATGAAGAGCTGAAAGGTGAACTTCACAAACACAGGCAATAGGAACAGTTTGAGGGGTTATTTTTAATGTAAAAAGATTTAGCAGTGCTAAAACTCTGCAGAAGGTGATAGCAATTATCAAAGCTGTTTTAATTGGTACAGTGAAGGAAAACTTTCAAGACTTGTAAGAGTTTATGTCACTTTTGTTGAGCTCTTTTGGAAGAGCCTTTCTACTGAGAAAAACATGGTGTTTCTCCTTTCTTCTATACTTTGATGCAACGTGTCAGTAGTATCTAGAGAAAGCTACTTTTAGTGAGAATAGCTTTGTATCAAATATTTTTTATAGAAAACTATTCTTACAAAAAAATGCTCCTTAGTTTTCACACCTGTACAAAACAGGGGCAACAAGACTTTGTGCAGAGAGGATCATTTCCCTCCCTTTCTTCCCAGCAAGATATACAAAGATCAGGTCAGTATCGATAAGCTGGGTTACTCTTGACAACAGAAAACTCACGTTATTTGAGAATTATCAGGTGCAACATGAGCACATTGCAGGAGACTGCAAGCAAAATTTAGACCCACTGATAGAAGCCAGGGCACTGCAAGACCCAGATTCATGTACTGCAACTCCACATAATGCTCCTAGATGGGTGCAAAGGCAGGGAATCATGGAAAACACACTCAAAACAAGCCCTTTAGAGATAGCACACTGGAAGCATCCCATCCTTAGTTCTGGAGGGTTTACAAGCTATTCAAAAGAAGCTGCCGGTCTGGAAGCTGTGGTGCTTGGAGGTGCTGGACCTGAATTTGTACAAGCTCAACTCCAGCATTTCAGTGTCCATTAGTATGTATCCAGCTCTTCTGTATCCAGAATTTGTGAAGAGGGTTCCTTGCAAAATTCTGCAAAAGGAAAAACTTCTCAGGGGAGAAGTTTCTCAGGGGATACTCAAGGTTTCTGGAAAAAAACTCTAGAAAATTGTAGAATCCCAGAGGCTTGCTTTCTACAACTTCCTTCAGTTCATCTGAATGTATTTTGTGCCTACATCTCTGCATGTAGATAAAACACAATTTCAAGCAAGAACACATCACATGACCATCAAAACCACTGAGATTATGGTAATTCATGACTAAAACTCTACTGAGAACAGAGTGAATACATGAATCACATACAATTTTCTGATTTTCTCAATGCAGCTGCAGCTCATGTATCTAAAGCTGAAGATGCCAAGTGCCTATTAGTCTCTTCCCTGAGTGTGTAAGAAAATGTTTGCACATATTACAGAGAATTAAACTGCTGGACTGCTTGCTTTCCTAGGTAAGCATCCTAAGCAGAAGAAAGAAGTAACAATCCTTTCTGACAATCCTAAGTCTTGCAGGTTGCAAATCCAATTTATATACGTAGCCAAGAGAGGACTTTCCAATATAAATTATAATTTTTCAGTGTAACTGGATGACAGTAGAGGGTTATAGACAACATTATAGGAGTAAAGCTAACTGTGAAATTGCAGAGAAGACTTCTCTGAAAAAACCAGGAGGTAAACTTTCCCCTACATACTGAATATTCAGATTCCTTTTCTCAAGTATTTTTCTTAGTCTTCTTGGCAACTGGATGCCCATTGTTTACCAACAAGATTAATCAGCAGTTAGAAACACAACTGTAATTTAGTCTGCAACTTAACTGAAGCTTTAGTAGGTATATTTTCATTAACAGCTTGAAACTTCAGGCCATTAAAATAATTAACAAGCTTGAAGATATGAATGACTCATTTACTTAAGTGCTTTCATAAAGAAACTGAGCTATGCATTCATTTGCTTATACAGCTGTTTTTACCATTTATCAGTGTCACGCTTATAATTTAAGTAATTCAACCACTTGAAATTTTAAATTAGTGTATTGCAATGTCCCAACATTTAAATGATCAAGAAATAACTACAAAATTGTGTTCACTCTCTAGATATATGAATATCAAAAGAGGTAAAAAAAGAAATCCAACTCTGTAAGTGTATAAAAGTTTAAAGAGAGTAATTCCGGTGACTTTTTAACTATTGTCCTATTAACACTGTATGCACTGAGACAATACATTTGACGTTCATGCATGTGGGTTTTACAGCTGATTAAGACACAAATAGGGTTTTACTCTGGACAACCTCTCAGCTCATTCACTGGATTGAAGGTGCATTAGTGGCCGGCTCACAGCAAGCTCTTGGAGTGAAACCCCAGCTTACACTGACCTAAAGGAAATGATGAACCCTGAGATCCCTTTGGGAGTCACACCAAAGCATTGCTTAAAAAGGCACACTCCTCACCTGGGCTAAAACACTGCAGAGATACAACCTCCAAGGACCAAAGGCACCCTCACTGCTACCATTTGCTTCTCAGCTCAGTACTACTTCCTTTGTACACAGAAATGCCTTAATTTCTCACAACTGCTTTCAAACATTTGCCACTAAATGTCCTATAGTCTCCTCTCTGATTAACCTCTGAGGAAATGTGAAATAAATAACATATCCATTTATTTTATGCTTTTGCTAATTGTTTTCTGAACAGCTAGAGTTATTCAAATTATACTTGATGATTTATAAGCTTTTAGACTTGTCCACATGAGTTTTTCTATATGAGATCATAAAGCTTAATTCATTTAAATGAAGAATAAAATAAAAAACTTCTCTACCACAGCAACAGAAGAAAACTAAACACAAAATCTAAAAGTGAAGGACACACAGACCAGATGTGGAAGTTTAAGATATTCATAGAAAGATAATTTCTTATCAAAAACCTAACAAATTTATATAGATTTTATCTCAAAAACCCCCCATGGGAACATTCCACTCTATCAGATAGAACAGAATATCAAATGAAGAAAAATATTTTTCACCAACTCTGAGGGTTTTTTTACTTGTATTTGAGAATTCCATTCAATTTTTCTAAAAAGCAGTGCCAACCTCCCGTACTAACAGTGTTCCCTCTTGTGACAGATCTCCCAGATACCCTTTTATTTGAAAAAAAAAATTATTTTTCTTTGTTTTTAAACAGAAATGTAATATTCCCCTAAACTATCAATTTAGCTAAGCATGTCAGGCATTTTTGTCCTCTTTGATATCAAATAAAATAGTGTATTGAAAATAGCACCACACATTTATATTCCTTAGAGCACACCTACCTGCCAGTAACTCCCAGCATCTTTATACCCTACTGTGCATTTACAAGGGTGTAGAACATCCCTCTGCATCTTGACCTTCTCCTGACACCAATGCCACAAAACCATGAAATAACTCTCATACATGCACTGCAGTAAACGAGTAGAATATTACTGCTATTTTGCAAATGCTATTATTTCAAATATTGTATATAAAAGAGTTGGTTGATTCAATCTTAAATTCAGAAAGATAACTTGAAATGTTAAGGAAAGACAATCAGTGCAGTAGCTTTGAAATATAATGGAACATATTTAAAACCTTAAATGACCTGAAATGTAGACCTAAAGAGAGAATCCCTTGTGATTTTGACCAAGTCTGTCTAAACTCCTTGTACTCCTGTGTTCCTTGTACTCCTTTCTGCTCACAGAAGAAAAAACCTCCAGAACAAAAGCAGACTTTAAACAGAAATGAACAATACTCTATAAATAGCTGAAGGCTGAATACTGTCTGACCAGCTAGAAGGCACCTAAGGAGTTAGGGATCCTTCCTACTGTTAACCCTGTTCAGTGAGCCTGGCAAACCTCACTGGAGAGCAAATGTTAAGATCCAAATAAACTGTTTCACAGCTGTTTTAGAAGGTAGGTATCTCCCCAGTGGAAAAACACTGGCATATTAAGCTGAAGAAGAAAGTAGAATTCTGCATTACCTCTCCACAGGAAGCACTCTTTTTCCCCTCACTTGACTGACTTGTCCACAACAATTCTGCTCTTGAATATAAGATGGTTGATAACTTCTCATATGAGGAGACACTGAAAAGCATCAAGTGGCCAGCACAGTGACTTGCTTTTTGAGCCACAAGTAACAAACAGGCCTCATAGTTCTTCTGGTTGCTGCAGACGTAAGAAGTAATTTTCCTCTCAAAAAATTATTTCACATGGTGGAGAAAACCCAACTCCTTGCCCTGCCCTTTGCTCTAAGAAAACACACAGAAAAGCACTGCATGCAGCTGACAGCTTCCTCAGGGCAGAAGTCATGCTGGATCCCCCAGCCTGCTCTAACAAGAAGAAAAAAAAAAGCAAGCAGTTTCTCTTATCAGAGAACTTAAAAACTATATTCTGTAATAGTTTTAAATTAATTACAGAGTAACTCAGCATTTTATAAGTAAACCTAATGATGCTTAACCTCATTAGTGAGAAGAAAAATCTCTGTCTTCTAGTGGCACTGTTACAGGACTTGCACTATCATAGCCATCCGAATGCTTCTGTTCTCTTGTTTCTCCTTTGTAAGACTTTTTGTAAAAGTCTTCAAATACTCCTTCAAAAGAAAGACTGTCCTAGCAATCTATGTTACTTCACTTGCAAATGAAGCACTACTCATTAAATATAATATTTGCAAGGCCATAGTATAAGAGTGACAATTTTCAGAAGTGTGTTTATAGCCAAGCGATATGATTGGCATGTTTAATAAAAAAGGAATCTAAAGATAATAACTGGGGTGATAAACAAAAACATGTTGGCACGTAGTTTGAACAGTAATATTTCCAGTTCCCAATTCCTCCTACTGCATTTTTAAATTTTCAACTGGTAATTATAAGATGTATCCAATAAGATATTGGAACAGTTGAGTTTGTCAGTGATTTCTCTAGATATCTGCAATTAAATTCTAATACGGTTGAACTTTTCTGATTTAAAAACCCCTTAATTTTCTGGTTTCAGCTAGAGCTCCACAGATCAATGAATAAAGACACACTCAGAATAACTCCCCATTACTTTACTGAAGGTTTATGAAAAAGATTGCTATAGGGAAGGAATCACTTAAGAGCTTGGACACTATTTCACTTCAATCAAGTCTACTTTTTGTGAAAAAAGCTACTCAAATCAAACAAAACATGGTCTGTAACTACACTTTTCAAGCACAAATATCATTGGCACAGCTTGCTCTTAACACCATCTTTTGTGCTTTGTAACAAAGACATGGACCAAGGGGTGTGATTCAACTTAACAGATGCAGAAAGTTCAAGTCGGTAAAACAACCTACCTCTCCAAACTACTTTTTTCTGAGGAGAGGAGGGGTTAGAATCACTGGTTCAGAAATACAAGTTAGGAAAGGTCAATTTTACCACAAATATGTGAAACAAAGACAAAAAAAGCTGAGAATCAACCTAAACAGAACATGGAAAACAAAAGTAAATTGTCAAAAAGCCAATGTCTTAATAACCTACAGAATGTGGTTAAAAGGAGATGGGAAGCACCTCAGTTGCCTAAAGCAACTCTAATGAAGCTTTGAAGGTGGTCATTAATCAGATCTTAACCCTATCAGATAAAGATTACAGCTGAAGGACTCCTGGTTTTCAGGACATTTGGACAACTTTCAAGAGGGCCTGAAAAAGGCACACCCTTGATACATAAACTATCAACTGAGATCTAGCATTTCTTTCCATTCATTCAATCCTCTAGAACCTGGACCTACAATTTTCTAGCTGGGAAACTAAAATTAGTTGATTCAATGTAACAGAGGGTAGAGTACTTGGGCTTACACACACTTGAAAAAAAAAAAAAAGAACCCTACCTCTGGAGTAAAAAAAAAAGTCAATTAAAATAGCTTTAAAAAGCTGTTATTATCTCAGTATTGATTTTCTCATGCGGGAATTTTGGGTAACAAGAGATCTTTCAAATAAAAACATTACTATATGAAAACTAATATTTAATATATAAATACAGAAGCAAATTATGCTTTGCATGCCCAGAATCCTCTTCCATTTTAGAGTCTTCATCAAAATCCCTTCCAAACAGGAAAGCCATTAAAATTTTGTAGGACAGCTGGCTCATGTGAAAACAGCAAGATGTGCTGCCAACAGAAGCATTTCTCTTTAGAAGCTGATCCTGGATTTCAGTCTGGAGTGTTTCACCATTGCTTCTGGGAAAAAAAATATTACCAAAACTGCAGTAATTTTTTAATTGCTTATGTAGACGACATCAAAGAGTCTGTTTACTTCCAAAATGTTAGAAATATAAGATAATTCAGACATTTAAACATACTCTCAGCTTGCAGTAACTATGAGAACAATTATTATGCTGTCGTGGTTTGACATGGAAGTGAATTTTTTCCAGGAAGTTAAGTCAAACCAATCAGTAGTCAGGTTTAGATATTGGCACCTAGAGTAACCACTGAAAGTATAGATACGCCTCTGAGAACACAGGGGGTTAAAAGCAAGAACTCCCAGGAGAACTCTCTCTTTTAGTTCCGGTCGTCAGAGAGTACAGACCTCCCCTGCCCGGCCTCAGGCTGGGTGGGGGAGGGGAAGCCACGCGGCCTTGTCCGGGTAGGCCGAGGGGGCTGAGGGTCTGGAACCAAGCCAGCTCCTAGACGGAAGGGTGGAGAGAAGCGGAGATGCCTTTGCCCCCCCCCCCCCCCAAGAGGGAAAGAGACAGAGAGCCTGGCGGCACCTAGAAATCTGCCGGCAGAGGAGAAGGAGAAGGGAGGGGGAATGCCCAGCGTGAGAGGCGGAACGGCGGACAGAGATATCAGTCGTCCAGGGAGTCTGAACTTTTAACCCTTTCCAGGAAATGAGGGCTTTTTAAAAGTATTACTCCTCCTTGATTTGTAGTAGAAGAGAGATAGTCCGGGAACTGAGATGTTAGAAGAAGAAATATTTAAGTGGGAAGAGATGATGAAGTAGCTTTAGCTAGACTTTTCTTGTTAGCCATAGACTGAACCAAACTCTCCTGCAATAGAGACTGCATTTTAGGGAGATGCAGTGGTGACCCAAGGAGACCTGTTTCAGCTTCGAGCAGCACAAGAATGGCGAGAAACGAAGAAAGCTGAAGAGGGAATGGTGATACCCTCTGTCTTCGGGAAGAAGATGAGTCCTGTTTTTAGACCCCTCGGCCCCAGGAGAAAATGGGGGGGACTGTAGTCCCAGGATGAGAAACTGAACTGTTATATCTTTAGGTCCGTAGCAAAGCATCCTTAAAGGAGCCCTATGAGCAGTCTGTCCATGCACAGTGGTGAGAGCACTGTGACATGGAATGGAGAGTGTCACACTGGCAGATTTTTTCCGGGCGGTTGCCATGTGTGACAGAGAAACACAGGGAGGCAGCTGTGTTTCCTAGGGGTCTGTAGTAAAAGAGAGACTTCTCTCTCCCTTGATAGTTTGAGTATAGATTACCTGAAGGGTGGTAATTTGATCAAGAATCCCGGGTGATGTTTCATGTCTGGGTGTTTTTGAAATTGGAAAGAAGAGGGGTAGTTTAAAAGGTCTTCATCCTAGATTTAGTTTATGTGTTTTCTGTATTAATAGTAGTTTAATAAAGTTTTTTTTTCCTTTGTTATTAAGCTTAGACCTGCTCTGCTCTGTTCCTGATAACATCTCACAGCATTTATTTAGAAAAGGTGCATTTTCATAGGGACGCTGGCATTGCGCCAGTGTCCAACCATGACATATGCCAAGGAAAAAAATGTACCAAAAGGAATCAAGAACAATTTCTACTTTGGACATTGAATGCAATCAATAGTTTTGGGAAAAATGAAATTGGTGAAAGTTTCAGCTCTTAACACCTCAAAACATCCATCTGAACAGCCCTTTAAACTTGTCACAAGAATACTTTACAGACTTGGAACATGCAGGCCAATCCAGGTGTTGGATCTAAGTAACTTTTATTATCCTATAAGTTAAGTTTTAAACACAAGCAAAAAGTACTTATAACAACCTTGCAAAACATCAGTCAGAATTTGGTTATGTAAAAAAATATTCATCACATTGTCTTATTACCTTAAAGATGCTTTCTTCTCCCAGATGTTTAATTTAGAATGCTGAATTAGACTGAATTTACAGGAAATTAATAATGGGAGACAAATTCTGGCTGTTTCCTGTGAAACAGACTGAAACAAAATTTGAAACTTTCTAAGTGTACTAATCTATAAAATTGGAGCCATCACATCATCTATGTTGAACTTCCCTAACTTGCTTTACCTTAAGAGAAGCATTTCCAGGGAAGCACCTTCCAACTGACAAATGCCACCCATCACTGCAAATTCTTAAAGCAAATCAATCTTTCCCACAGCTGGGAGAGGAGGTGGTTGCCTGTCAAGGATCTCTAATTTTGCAGAGTTTAGGTCTGGCTTTTTTTGAATAAGCTTTGAGGGAACAGTCTTTAAAATCATGCTCCTCTGTAATCCCACAGCCAAAACCACAGTGCAGTTTCAAAAATGAACTGATCCTCTAGTTCTGGCCAATTCCAGTAATGAACTCTGGTTCTTACTGAGGGAGTCTGAACAAGAGATTTTCAAAAGGACCTCACTATTATGCATGGCAAAACTCTAATGGCTCCAGAAATGGACGTAGTTTAGAATAACCACACACCACAAAATTCTGATTACAAGTTTGAAACAATTATGTGGTAGAAGCTCTACCAATAAGAGCAAAATTAATTTGAATTTTCTTCAGACAAACAACATTTTCCAATTACCTGCAAACATAACCAATTGTTTACTTTAGGATTTGTTCACTCTGGACTCAAGGTTAAATGTTCTCTTGAACATCCAAGCACTGATCACATACAGAGAGTTTGATCCTCTTTCCTTTTGCAGTTAGACATCACTGAGTGTCCCTTTAAATAAAATCTATTCTAAGGAAAAGGAGATAATGAAAGATTTCATTCTTAAAATTAACTTCACAACATACATTTTTTTCTAGGGTGACCTTACACAGAAGCTCTTTAACAGATAGATTGCTTGATGATTAAGTGAACTATGCTAATGCAACAAATGATCTAGGAGGCAGGAAATTATGACTTTAAATCACCAATATTTCTAAATTTAGACCTTCAGCTTTTCTATACTGTAAAAATCAAATCAGCATACTCACATAATCTAGAAAGGAATTTTGGAAGACTGTTCAGTGTAATAATATCACAACTTTACTAGTGAAACAATGCAATGAATTGCCTGGCTAAGGAAACAGAGGAACCATCATTCTTTGGAAAAATGGTTGAATTTCTACAATTATTTTGTCAGCCACATTTGAGATGTGCTGCTGGCTATTAAGGGTACTTTCAAGAAGACTTTGACCACATACCAGATAGTTCCTTAATATGTTTTGAATGGTCTGTCACTGAAATTGTTTCTGAAAAATAGCCCGGACTATAACAAATCTGAGTCTGACAGCTTGGGAAGCACTGAGCTTGTAAAAAACTTAGGTCTCGAGATTCTCAAAGTAGACTGTCTCAAGACTGAACTGGAATAAAGTTACAGTGACAATGAATATACTTGTTCAATTGGGATACAAGATGTCATCAACAAAATTTTGCACCGGAGTTTGCAGCAGTCTTTTCTGTCAGTAAGAAAGAAAGGCAAACAATAATTTCTGTCTTTTAGAAGAGTGGCTATTGTAAGGAAGTACTATTATATTTGAAAGAAAATACTTGGCAATCAAAATATCACAGTTCCTTTTAAAATTCTAGTCAATGGGCACAGAAAAGATAGTTGCAGGATTTCTGAGGCTCTGGGCTCAATTTTCCTTGATTATGAATTAGCAATGGATCTAGGAGAAAGGCTGCATTTCCCCTCCAGGAGGAACTATCAGTTTTCTCAAAGATTATTTTTTTTCTCCATGCTTGAGAATTTCAGAAGTGGCACCAATCAAATAAATGATCACAGTATTCTGTAAGTTTCAAGACTGAAGACTAACATTAAATATAAGAGCTAGATTTTTTTGTAAGCGCTATGATTTCAATATCAGTAACTACTGGAAAGGTGTAGAGGAGCCGCAGAAACCTATAGTCTCTGTAGGCCTCATCTCTAATAGGAATGAGCTGAGACAGATCATAGGAGAACTGGATCATATGTGGACTGTTTCTTGTTCATCTTCTGTTTTTCAGAGATTGTTGAGACTGTTCTTATATTTCCCCTTTTATACAGTATCTCTTTAGCACATACAACACTTACTGAACATGAAAACATCAATTTAAAGCTTCAAGCTTAAAATGTAATTGGAATGACGGGCTCCTTTCTTATCAAGCAGAATTTCCTGCCTAGTAGACACTGGGTCAGCATGTGAACCAGCACTTTTTGAGTATGTTTTCCAGCACACCTATCAAGATCAATCCCGAATACAATTCAGGATTTACTATGTCTATATAGTTTCTGAGTGAAGTATTGCCAAGCTTACTTAAAAACCTTCCTGTATACAGAATAAAATTTAATTACAAATGCACTTCCTCTATCTTTTTACAACATACTTGGGGAATAGTTATTTAGCAATATTCCTTAATGTGACTCTTTCTTCCTTTTGGTTTCCAGAAACTGGTATGTTTTCCACACAACAAAACATCACAGTATTAGGCTAACTTAACAGCGACATGCCACCACCATGCCTTGCTGCTTCAAGCTGTGTTCTAAAACATTCATCATCTGCTTGCCTTTCCTCTTCCAAACTTAATTTGGGAGAAAATTTTTCTTCTATCCATTTGACACAAATCAAATTCTCATAACTTGCAGACTTTTTATTGAAGAAGGTCAATGATTAGAAATACCCATGATAAACTAAAAGGCCACACAAGCTTCCCCTGTAGCTCTTTCTACAGTAAACCCAACACACAGCAACATTACTACCCAAATCAAAATCTCTCCATAAACATTTATATCTCACATTCTGTGTCAGTTTTTGCAGTTTCTTTCATACCTTCTTTGTGTGCTAGAACAAAGCTCAGAAAAATTATAATAATCTAAGTCATTTGCTTAAGACCTACTACTTATATTACCCTCATTAAGGAAAAAGTGTTAGAGCTTAAAGTCTTATGGCTGGGAATTGAGTTTGGTTAGAGAGCAGAAGGGAACTATAACACATATCTGAGTCATGTTTGCACTTTCAGCACCCTATAGTACAAGCTGATGACCCCTGCAATTCTAAATTAAAATCTTATATTGCTTGCTCTAAATTGTTAAGTTTAAAAACTATTAACATAGTGCAAATGGAGAACCATTCATTAACATATTTAACATAAGCACTTAATAAACTAAGTTCTAGTATACTAGCAACTTGTTTGATAGTCATTATCCAACAGTCAATGCTGGGACAGTAAAATCAATTTTGAAGAAGAGACTAGCAAGTTTAAACTTTAAGTAGAAAAGCATTCCAACAATCACATTGTTATGAATGACCAACATAAAACGATCTCAAAAATTTAGGACAAAAAAAGCACAGCTTTACAAACCATGCTTTATTTTACTTAAAAGTAACACTGCAGAGAACATGGTTCTATATCTGACACAAGATTGAGACAACTTTAAAAGAAGTGCAGTTCAGTTGCCTTCAGTTCTTTCTGAACAGGTGATATCCTGGTACTCAATAAGACATTTACTAAGACCACTTCCTTAAATAAATCCCAAAACATTGCAGAGATAAGCATGACAACTTCACAGACTTACAAGAAAAAGTTGCCTATATATAGGCAAATACCAGATTGTAAGAAAGCATGCTGAATAGCACAAACACAATGAAACATCATTAACACCTCTTACATTTAAAAAATTCATACCTGGGTACACTGCCTGTTAAACTTCTTTCACTTGATGACGACGATGATGATCCAGGTCTCTGACCTGACTTCCTCCCTAGAGTCTCTGTTGCACAAATCTGAGGTTTTTCATCTTCCTCTTCTGTCTTTTTTTTTTCAGTATCACTTTCATCACTGCCTTCTCCTAAGATGTCATCCACCTGCCAAAGAGTGGAGGAGTCAGTTTATCTTCCAGCAGACTACTCTGTATTAATCTTTCGTAATTACTGGATCACTCTTCAATCATCATTAAGAATATGCTTCAAGTTTCCTTGGCCTTCTCTGTCAAAATTTAAATTAAAACCCAATGTCTTCAACACAGCTTCTGTAAAAACTCTAGTAACATTTTATTCAAATAAAGCATATTTATTCTATGCTTAGCTTAAGGTAGATATACATATACACACATACATGATAGTCACACAAGAAACTATTATAAAGATTGCTGTCTTCTGAAATTAAAGGTATAGATGATTTATACTATTGGTACTTACTGATGCATACTTTCTACTAGATATATTTTATATTATTATAACATATAGAATCACTTGGGCAAGGCATATTAAAATCTCCAAGTAAGAATTCTTATATTTACAGCTATTCCTTGGTACATATATAACTGCAAAGAAGTCAATTTCTAAATAATACAATATGAATGAAACAGAATGTACAAACCCCATTTTAACTCGACTGCTTGATTGTGCTAATTAATAAGGACAAATCTATCAAAAGGCTTACATATTTTGTTAAATAGTTGTTTGTCTTTACTTTTGAAAAGTTACCATAGGACTTGATAATCCTCTAAAAACCTATGAATTTGCTGTGACAGGTCTGGATCTGCTGAAAACCATCACTAAAAGCAAATCATACTCATGAGCCACCCTAATGAGCTTCAAAAGGTTATAATCTCTTTGAGCTAGCATTCAACCGTCAGAAAGAGATGAAAACATAAGAAAATATAGGTGAAGATTCCCCCAGCCTCTCAATTTTTGTGACTGGCAGAAGACATGGAAATAAGCCATGTGTGAGCACTTCTCAACTGATATTTAAGAATTTTTCCTAGAAGCAGCTTATCTCAACATAAATTAAAATATGCTTCACTACTATTCTTTGTTCTCACTAATCCACAGCAGCTTTATAAGGAAGAAAAATATCTGCATATAAAAATGGACTAAAAGGTTTCATGCTGTTTATTTGCTGCTTTTACATTAATAATCCCAAAAGCTGAAAGAAAGCTGTAAGAAAGTCATTTATGAATGACCAGATCTAAATGAACCTTTAATTTCTTTGTTTAGCTCATTAAAAGGAACTGCAAACCAGTTTAGACATTTAAGTCCACATGGCAGTTTCAGGTAGAAACTGTAGGAATTGCTGGGTCTAATCAAATAATATTAGTCCAAAACGTTTTTCCTGTGAGCAGAAGTTGTGATACGCATAACAAATCACAATCATGGAATGCAATTAAGGGTCAGGGAGACTGAAAGCACTGCTAGAATTAAGCCAATGGTGAAACAAGGAGAAGAATGTGAAGTACACAGGATGGGGATTTTTCTGTATGTATGGAACGCAGTGAAAGTCTCAAGTGTTTCAAGTGTTACAGTTTGGGATGGGATGGCAGGAAGACCCTGCCTGTATAGATTTGGTAGAAGATACTCCAGGTACCTGACATGGCTAGTACATGACAGCACATATATACAGCTCTAACAACTCCTCTCCTGCAAGTCTTTAAAATTTAAAATTACAGTCCAAAAGCAATATGCTTCCAGAAAGTCTTATGTTTAAAACTATGTTCTCACTACAAAATATGTTAAGGTTTTCAAAAGATAAAGTTAGGTTGATAGACATTCAGTATTAGAGATGCCTCTCTCAAACTGAAGTTTGATAGTATTTTAAAATCTACATTGTGTGAACAGTTTTGAAAGACTAGAAGTCTAATTATTGCCATGTCTGTTTTTCTTTCATCCTGTATAATGATAACATTATTTGTTTGAAGTCTGAAATGACATTTAATATTAGAATTACTAGAATTAGTTGTACAGAAATATATGCCATTTCTCTGGAAGGCCATATAAAATGCATGTATAAATCACAGAAACATATCAAATTTCAAAAAAAAATCATTGCATATGAAAATGATGTGGGATGGTCCCCACAAATCTTTAAATAGAAAGTCACCCAAAACATGAATTCCTGCTTAATTATTGGCTAAATTGCAATTGTGCTGAAAAATACAAGTATTACATCTTCATCTTCCACAATTCTCAAAAGAAAAGGAAAGCAAACCATATTTTCATTGAGGCAGTGAGATTTCAGCCCATTACACTTGAACAAGTTAATAGGCAAAAAAAACTTCATTAATATATAAACACCAACTATCTATCTATACCAATCACTAACTTTGAATAAATAAGAAAGTTCAAAGAACAGAGGAACCTTTTAATCTGATTCAGAACATGACAAATACAGGTGTACCAAGAACCAATTACAGCTTCAGCTTATGTGATTGGATTTTACATGATTAATATTAACGGAACATATAACACTTCAGAAGAAAATGCCAGCTAATACCAAATCCTACTGGTAAGATACAGTGAAGGGATGCTTACTGCTTTAACACCCACAGCAGCTACCTTTGAAATAGACTTTTATAACCCGGCAACAATGACTAACATTGAAAAAGAAAAATTATTCATCCCTTGAAAATGATGTTGTTCAATTCAGTAAGAGAATCAAAAGCCTGACAAATCTCTTAAACACTCAATTATAAAAGCCAGTAAAAGTCCTAATGTGACAAAGCTATTTTATTTCTCATTTAGGAGGAGCAGAGCATACACTCATGCAAAGTATAAAGACCAAAGAAGAGCAATGAGATTTTCAGTTTCATTCTCTGATTAAGAGCTGAAAAGTACCTAAAGCTTTGCTAAAAGGCAAGTCAAAGCCTTCCATAGTCCTAACTAGCCAGATCACCTGCAAGTGTTTTTACTCCAGAAGTTGAGTTTACACATTCAAAATTAATTAAGACTCCAAGAAAAATACCAAAAAAGAAACTACTATGAACAACTTCTATTTTTCCTGAAGTTACAGGCAATGTTTTGATACAGAAAAATGGATATGACAGAGTTATCATGATACATTTTTGGAGGTAATAACTACATATTTCAAAACAAAAAGGAGCTGTTGATAAATTTTAATTCTAGGAAGTGCTTTGGGATTCAAGTCTTAATAGAACTGAGAAGCTACCTTAGACAGCCAACAGGACAACACTTGCAACTGCTTAAGATCTCTTAAAAGTGGTACAGTAGTCTGAAACCTCTCTTAACTGGTACAGAAAAAATTCTGCAAAAAGAATAGGTTTGATAAACAGCATTTTGTGCTCCAGTACTGCACAGAGGATACACACATTTATGACCCTCCCCACTGGTCTTTCCAAAAAGACTTTTGCTCCACCTGATTGTGTAAGTTAAGGGGGAAATAGAAAAACCTACCAAGTATTTACAAGGAGTTTTTTAGGTCTATTTCTACTGCCACAAAAACATCTGTTCATTGTAAGCAATGCAAGCAATTAGTATTGACAGTAAGTACAGCTAAAACCCAGCTCCATTTCAGCATAAAACCTGTGTGTCCTGAGCATTTATTCGAGATTGGGTTGAATGTATTTTATTTTAGGAAGAACTGGCAAAAACGAATATAGTTTGTCATCTGAATCTGTCAAAAGGTTTCAATATGTACCTTATATTTCCCCTGTGGTATATAAAGTCAAAAAATAACTCTAAAATGATCCTATAATCTTTAACCCTGGCTCCCCTTCCACCACTCCCTTCTGCTTTGTCCTGAACTATTGCTTTTTAGTACAGAAATCAGCTGACTATTTTAGAAACTTTAAAAGAGCAGCAAAATGAGAAGATTGAGGTAGGAAAAGGGACATTGAAAATTATGAACCAAGCAGCATTTCTGAGCATGTGAAATTAACAGTGAGTGGCAGTATTAGATTGTAAATCAAACTAGAGAGAGCGGTGGCTCCATCTTTCTGGAACTGCACACTGAACTTGCCAGCCTTCCAGGGCAGAGGTGTGAAAACAAAACTGCTCTTTCTGCAGCAAAATAAATGTAATAGTTTATTAACTCCACACTCCAAAGTAATCTGCAGGAATGAATACAGCACTGATAATGCGAAAGCAGGTGCAGTTATATTCCCATAACCCAGCTTGCAAGAGGTCACCCAACAGCACTGTCTAGACAGCACACACAATCACTTGACAAATCATTATTGTGACACAATCACAAATGCTTGTCCTCTCTTTCCTCAAGCTCCTCAAAGAGTATACCAGGTATATTGTGCAATTGACTTGGAAAGTTTAACTGCTCGACACAAAAGAAGAGATATTGGCAAGGAAGAGTGAAAGGCCATGACAGGACTGACAGAGCCCCTGCATGAGCAAGAGGCAGAAAGCGAAGTGCTGGCTCACTTAACTTTCATGGGCAGTCCCTTAATTTCAAATCCCACTGGGTTCTGTGCTAAACAGCATAATACAGATTTTACCAATATGTCAAACTTTAGCAAGATCAGGTGCTAATTATGCAACTTTTTAGGTCAGAGTAAAGTTTCTGTGATAGCTGCCTCTTTGAATGCTATCTTCTACTGAACACAGCATTAATCTATTTTTACATATATATATTCCATTGTACCCTTGATAAAAATGGCTGAGTTCAACAATATATCTATAAAATATTCTTCATTTCTAGTGAAGCCAAACAGCAAAAAAGCAAAATCAAAGTGTAAAGTAATATAGAAGTACTTAAAGTCGGAAATTGAAATTTCAGTTGAAATTCCAAAACAAAACAAACCTTTCCTAGAATAAGAAAAAATACCTGAAGTCAAGTGAATTTGTATTAATGATCACAGATCAGCACTTATTTACTCTGTGAATAAATTCAACAAAGAATCTGGTTTCAATGGTGTAAAACGGTTTTCTGAAAAGCTTTCAGAATATCCAAATAGTTTCAAAATAAGGGAATGTGTTTTTCTTTGTAATTTTTATCACTTACTGTTATTTATATTCATAATCCCTTTTTGTCTCTACCTTTCAACAAAAAGACATCCCCAATGACATTTACCAGTAGCTTCTTCATTTGCAATTAAAGAAACATTACAACATTCTACTGTCTTTTTGTAATAGATAAGTATTAATTAAATACAGATATTACTGCTTTGTTCCTCAGCAACTGAAGTGCCAGGAAAAGAGATCTTCATGCTCAAAAAGTATAATTTAAAATACATTTTGCTTTTCTAAATACTTTATTGTATATTTTTGAGTGGGAGGTGATTGCCTTTTTCCTCTATGAAAGGGCACTAACCATGGGTAACTTTTTTTAGTTTAGGCAGTAAACAGATTTCTCAGTTATATTCAAAGTCATGCCTTTAGAATGAGAGCAAAACCAAACCTGTAACTTCTGCTTCCTGGCACTTGTGGTTTGGAATTATTTTCACCTACTGTTAATCAAACTGCACATAGAAATACTAGCAGCTCCTGGTAATAACCTTCCAGTTTCAGGATGAAAAGCAATTATGTGAGAAGAAAAAGCCTTGGCTTGACACTGAGCATAGTTGCTATGCTCAAGCTTGGAAACCAGCAATTTAAAAACACCATGTGGAATTTACTTACAAGGAGCCCCGCTGCAATCCCTTGAGGCTGCACAGGGACCCTGATGAAAATGAAGTGGCAGTGCAGCCCCAATAGCTGGAGTTCCCAATGCTGCTGACAGCACTGGCTACAATGCCATCACAAGTTTTAACTGCAGCCCTGGGCAATAGACTGTGCTCCTAAAACGCAGATCTGAAGGGAAAAAAACCAAAACCTACTGCTTCTGATAATGCGACCATTTAATCTTTGCAATTGAAAAGGCAAGGTAACTGCAAGTACAGCTGCACAATTCATTATATTTGAGCTTTACTAGTGCAATTAATACTTTGACTAGAATGAAATAAAATGTCACTTAGAGATTGCATACCAGTATTGGTCATTAAAAAGCACAAATAACAATCCTGTATCCATGTTTATGATTGAATGGGATTGATTCTTCAAAGAATGCCATTTAAAAGTTTGTATTTCCCACCTGGAGAGCAATGTCTAGATTTGAGTGGAAACCTCATAAACATTAAGATGCCTAGAACAAATATATGAAACTGCTAAAAGAAGCACAAGGTGCAATTCTTTCTTGATAATTAGGGTGCCTCAAGTGCTGACTTACGGATTCCAAAGTCTTTCTAAAACATAAATTTTGTTATGGAACAAGGGGAATGGCTTTCAGCTGAAAAAGGACAGATTTAGATTAGCTATGAGGAGGAATTCTTCCCTGTGAGGATGGTGACTCACTGGAACAGCCCAGAGAAGCTGTGGATGCCATATCCCTGGAAGTGTTCAAGGCCAGGCTGGATGGGACTCAGCACAACTTGATCTAGTGAAAGGTGCTCCTGGCCATGGCAGGGAAGTTGGAACAAGATGATCTACATCCCATGGCAGGGGGGCTGGAACAAGATGACCTAAGTCACTCCCAATCCAAACCATTATAGGATTCTCTGATTATTAGTATAATGAAAATTGTTTTCTTTCATTAAATTGGTAACACTTCACTGATGCTGGAAAGAGGAAAAAGCCCATTCCTAACTACTAATTTGTGAAATTTAAATTAAATTCACATGGACTGTAAGTTATTGATTTTAATATTAACAATTTTTTAATTCAAAGACTCTAAAGAGAAAATGTCTCAAGGGAGGTAATACAATCATTTATCCAAAGCCTTTCTGAGTCAGGGACATCACTGGAGCCTGAAAGCTATGGCTTTTTCTGATTATAAAGCTATCCGTAACTCTAATCTTAATTTCCTTTATTCTGCTTTCAAAAGAAATTCTCTGCCAAAAGATTGTTAAATAGCAATAGGCCTGTAAGTCTCAATTGCAATTTTTTTGAAAGGGTGAAGTCTAAGATAAAAAAAATTAATAATACCTGTGTGGCCAGAATACAGTTATTCACCTATCCAGGAGGCCAGATTCAACTGGAACCACTTGAAAACAAGAACAGCATTTCAACTCCACCTTCCCTGCCCATCAGCTTATGGCTGGGTTGGAGAGGAAACAGCCAGAGCCCACTGGAGGCAGCAAGTATGGAGCCCTCTGTTCCTTTGGTTGAAGCATTTCTAAAATAATGACAACCTAGCATACATAACAGCTCAGTGGCTGCTAAATGCAATGATTCTTTAATTAGCCTGCTGAAAATATTCATGCCAAAATTCCAGAAAAGGCTCCAACAATGTAAGTTGAGAGCCAGTGAGTAAGAGCATGATCTACAGCTACCCTTCAGAGAAAGAATGTATTTTTAGTCTGTTACTGACCATTATTTATGAAAAGTTCTGGCCTTAGGTAAGGCAAAAAAGTAAGTAGTTAAAAGAGGTCTGTCCTGGGGTTCTTTGCAGGGAAGCAATCTTCTGCTGACACCGGGAACAGAACACTGCCTCCTCAGCAGCAAATGATTTTTCAGGTCACTCTCATAGCTATAAGCAACTGTGGCTTGCACCATGACCTTACTGCACAGAAAAGAATTCACGTAGTTTGACATCACAATTTTTTTTCCAAATTTGGAAAAGTCTAATAATTTTTCACTTAGTTTTGATCTTAATTTTTTCTACTGTATATGAAAACTTTTCACTTTTTTCCTCAATGAACTGAAAAGATTTTTTATATTTATTCCTACCAGCCAAATGTTTTGGTACAGTTAACTGAGGAGCAAGATATTACCACCCATGTCTCCAAAAAAGCAAGCAAGTAATTTCAGCATGCTTTTGAGAGGTGATATTAGGGCATAATACATGTGAACAATTAAACTTTCCTACAATAGACACAGTCTCTATTAGGAGATTTGGGCTGAATTTAAGTCACTTGGAAACAAAGAAGTCGCTGGAAGGACAAGCTGTCTGAATTAGGTTAAGTTGTCCCTCAGTACATAAAATTTAAGGGAGAATGTGTGATGTAACTCAGTCCCGTTTCTTCTGAGTAATCTCAGAAGAACTTGTCTTTCACATTCTGTCTCATCTGTTTTTTTTTTTAGCATTAAATTACAGCACTTTTTTCTCCTTTCAAATTTCTGACTCAATTTTTAGAGTCACACAATGCACTTATGCAAGTGTCCAATACCCCTTTGTCTCAAACACTTCCAAGGCAGATTTCACTGTCCTCTACCACAATTACCATTGGCTCATTGGAGCAGGTGATGAATCAGAAATATCAGAAATTACTAGTCTTGTTCATGATTAAACAGAAGAAGCACTCTTCCTCTATTTAAATCTCCATGCACTGAGAACTACCTTTGTTCTATCTTGATTATGATAAAGGCATACTTCAGGTTAGAATATCAAAGCCTGCAGTGTTACCAAAATCTATTTTGGCAGATTGAGAAACAATTGCTCTAAACAGTTTAAGGAATATTACCAAACCTTAGAAAAAAGCTTTTATGAGATTTCTTTCCCATATAATTAATTTAGGGATTGACTTGTATGTCCTGGATGACTACATGTAAATTAAAATGCATCCTACTGAAACCAAAGCTGGTCAGAAAAAGCTATACATTTATCTCCTTGTTCATTGTGCGACATCTCACAGACAGCAGCAGCTTAAGTGACCTTCAACTGCTTTAAGCTGAGTTACTGCTTAGCTAGACCACTTCCCTGTCCCACTTCATTTCATGCCTACACTAACACACAAGCAGTAACAGTACACCACAGCAGGAAAAAGCAGCTGCAAAGAGACTTTGGAGAAGGATCTCTATTAAATGTGTTGCCACAACCTCAGTAGCAGAAGACTGCAACAGACCAATGGCCTGGAGAAGTTATGTTAAAGTACTACCATATGCTCTTTTGTGACCAATACAGAATTTCATAATCTGATTAATTGATTGGTACTATCAGCAAATTCTCTTCTGAAGAGTAAAATTTGTGTCACTGGGCCGTCTTTCAAGTTTACCTGCAAGTCTTAAAAAAACAAAAAAAAACCCTGCAACAGAACAGAAACTCAAGCTGCATGCTCAAGTTCAAGTGCCACATATTACTAAGTGTCCTGATTTCACTTTAGGCAAACCTTCACCTTAAAGAAATGAGGTAGTGAGTGAGTCCCCAGGTGATAGTCTGTTGCACCTGAATTCTGTTAGTCTTTTTGTAGAAATAAGCACTCTCTAAATATTCAGAGACTGGAATACCTAGAGAGTCTGTTGATGCTATACAAACAGAATACTAATGTACATAAACTCCTAGAAGGAAGAGAAAGGAACAAGGAGAAAATTCTTATAAAAATACGTATTTGATATACTTTAATTCACAGAAACTATCAAGTGTGCAAGATGAACAAAGACTAACATCATTGTAGTCTTTTCCCAGCCAACAAAAAAGGCCTGGGAAAGACTAGAAGTATCCCTTTTTGTTTAAGACAGGTGTACATTTCAGGGATTTCAGCTCACTGCATGCGTGTGTCCCTACAGCTCTTTTCTTGCAAAACTTTATAGCAACAGGTTAAAAAGGTGCAGCAGCCTACAGCTGTACTGCTCACCTGTTTTAAAACAAGACAGTATCACACTTTTTGTTCTCAAAGCTACCCTTTCTTTAAAGTAGAAAGTATGTTTCACTGATACACAGCAAAGAACAGCTTTGTCTTATAATTTTGCAAGACTCTAAGAACTATCAGTTTGGCTATTAACTGAAGCACAGTTTTGCCAGAAGTTGTCATAACTTTCTTTTTATTCCTAGAGATTTAACAAGAGACATGCACAATCTAGATTTCTTTAAAAATATATTAATCTAATTTGCTAATGAAACAACAGTTGCACAAGTTGTTTAAATACGGTCCCAAAATATCACTGACATACTAGGTTAGAAATCCTAACATTCTATTAAAAATGATGCATGGCAATTTAAGAGGGCACAGAGCCTAGACTCTGAGTGATCTTTTCCGACACTTCACTGCCAAGGGGAAACCTCAGTAGGAAGCTGCTAATGAAGTGCTGAGGGCAGCACAATAGCAGTATGCTACTATCAAGGAATTATACAACTTCTGAGCTCCTAACCTGGTTTTATATTATTTAGGTTATATAAAGACACAGAAATTTGAGTAAAAATAATTTAGCACAAAAATACTTAGTCGACTTTTACTGTTTCTAATCAGTCCCTCAGAGCAAGCCTTTTCTGGACATAAACTTCATTTTACAACTATTTTTTGAACACCAAGATACCATCAAGTGACCTCTTGACGGTATCTGCTCTCACATAGTTTCACTTAAAAACACAAAAGAATCTATGGATGCTAAACACATCTATTGCAGTGATCCCCTGCATGAGCATTTTGTAGAAGACAGCATACTGATGGCCCAAACCTAGTAAGCAACGGGATTCCTAGGCACCTAGCTAGGATGAAGTGTTATCTACTGCTAAAATTCACTTGCACTCTGGCCCAGCTGATGAGTTTCTTTCTGAAGCAGAGAGGCAGGTCTGAATAGGTATGGATAGATTTCCTTCATCAGTGCAACCTGATGACTGCCCAAATAGTTTTTGAAAGAGAATGGGACAGTTCTCAGCATATACTCACTATTTCATCTGGAAATACCTGCTGAACTAGTGGATGGAATTTAAAATAGTATTTTTTTTCCTAATATGACTAATATGAGACATGATCCAGGTTTTTGCAGCCTGCATTTCTAAACAGAAAATCTCAGCTTTTATGAAAGAAGTACTAGGACACTAATCTACATATTCTCTTTCAAGTCATCCTCAAAGGCATTAGTTAATAGTGTAGCCAAGCTGCAAATACACTTCACACATTATCCTTGAAAACTGCTGAGAAGCATTTAGGGCTTAATCCATTTGGTTATTCCATTACAATGAGAAAACAAAGAGTGGGAGGAAACTTGATTTGAACTAATTTCCAAACACTTCAACCTGAATTACAGATTATTTAAACTGCCTTTGAGGTGCTAATGTGCTTCAGCTCAGAGGCAAATGCTAAACTTCTGAAATGCTGCAACCAGAAATGCAGTCTCATATTGCACAGTCATGATCAGAAGATGTTGAAGAACAACAGCCATAATTATGGACTTTACTTCAGAATATGTAAGAACCCATGCAATCCTCACCCTAAAAAGAAGATACATAAAAGCATAAAAAGAGTTGCTGATATAATGTGCACACCACCCTCCCATTTTTTGCTTCTCAACTTTCAAAGCTTTCTCTCAATGAATCCTTGTTATGATGTTTTAACAATATTCTCTCTTAGCACAGTGCTGGGTTTCACCATCCCAAGGTTAACTGAAAGCATACCTTTTGCTTAGAGAGACTGAATATTCATCACTACATACATATTTCAGAGAAAAATAAGGGTTTTTTTCGTTTTCAGATGTTGAATTCCTTTACTTCTTGTTCAGCAGGATATAAAGCTGTTCAGAAGTCATAGTCTAAGTGAAATTGAAAACATTATGGTGAGAACAAAAGACAGACAAAAAAACGCTTTCATTTACCTGCATGCATAAGCTTTCTGCAGTTATCACAGCTACAAAGGAACTCAAACTATCGATTTGTAGAGCACCTGGGATACAGTAGGGCATACTAGCTCAAAATCACTGCTATAAAAACATTAATATGCTGTGTTCAGTATAGATTTATTCACACATACTATGAACAAACCCACCCCTAAAGATGGGTAAGCCAGATTGGATCTGCCTTGACTTGCTAATTTTAACTTAGCATTGGCAGACATCAGCTGGCTTCATGAAGCATTATTTGTCAGTGAACTTCCCTCTTCAATAAATCTGATTAGCTTGGTTTTATTATTACAAGAACCAAGAGATAGTTATCAATGTGCTCAATCTAACAAAACCACCTCAAATAATAAGCATTGGAGAAAACCATTTCTGGTTTTATGAGAAATTTAAGGAAGACAGTGAAGACAGAGCAGTTTTGAAACAGTTTCTACTGAACTGGGCAATTGAACTGCTCGACTCTGTACAGACAAGCATGTAGCTTTTAAGCGAAGTAATGCTGAAATATGAGCACTATATGTGGAAGCATGCTGCATAGCAAGCCTACTCAACAGCAATAATTAGTCATGGAGTAAGTTAAGGAAAAAAGAAAAGACACAATCCATAATACAGTGAAAGATAAGCCCAGCAGCTGAAGAGTGGTCTGTTTCTACAACAAGCTCAATATTAAGGTGATTGAATACCTTGCAGGTTCTGATATGATCTCTGTATCATGGTGTAATAGCTATATCCAGTCCTCAATACCTCTGGGATGAAGCAAGTTTGATGTTGGAGCACTGAAATATCTGGGATAGGCAGCTGTCTGTGTTCATCTCTGAGAAAGCAGTATCATCATATTTACTACAAGGAGTGGCAGGGAATATTGTCCAGAGCTGTCTGTGACCCATGGCAATTAGAAAGTGCAAGCTCATATACAAACTCTTTAACAATACAGAGTAACAATGGTGTTCTCTCGAGATCTCAAATTAATGCCACTACTGTAGACATGAAAAAGTTACTGCAGCACAGCCATTCAGCTAGTTATTTGTTTTGTAACTCACCACTGCTGAGAATTTTGTACATCAGTAGGGGGCTCTAGTTTTGCAGCTTTTCCTAACCTCTGTTAAAGTTGTACATGGAATGGAAATAGTGGTGCTGACACAGGAGCTGAAGGACTATCGCACAGAGTAGCTGTATTCAGTGTGCCTGAAGCTGGGACCTAAAATAAAAAAGACTACCAAAGCAGAGATGTTATCTCTTGAAAATGTCTCTGAAGCAAGCAAATGCAATTATGCATAAGTTAAATTTAACACTAAATCACCTTATGATAACTGATCAAGATCAGCTGATCAAAAAGTACAAACTAAACTGTCCTTCAATGCTCTATGTAGAAATAACCCTGCCTTTGTGGTACCAAAATGGACTTACATTATATCGCAACAGATTTTCAATCACAATTTAAGTTTGCTAGCAGACTAGCATTATGAAAATATTTGCAAAGATTCTTCACAGCATTTAACATACATTATGCTATACTGCAGTTCCTATAGTTCTTTGTATGTTGAAATACAAGTACCAGAAGATCATGGAGAGTAACAGCTCAAATTTAAATGTAAAAACATGTTAGACTCGTGATGAGGCTCAATCAGGCCCTATATGCAACTGCTCAGAATTATGTTAGGGATCAGCTTGCAAATTGTTTAACATGGCTCACGCAACTCATTTTTAACTCTGGCCAATTAGTATTGACAGCCCAGCTGCATTTCATATAGCATATGGAGGTAGACCTAAGTGTTAAAATAAGGTTATTGAACTCTATTTAAAGATGTTTTACCTAATTTTGGGGAGAAAACAAATAGCTGAAAAAGGCTTTGAGCTTCTCCTTACTAAGGCCAGGCAGAGACATTATGTACTACCAGAGTCAGTTGAAAAGCCTTCACAGAATGTATGGAAAAGCCTTCTTCCCTATAGAATAAACCAACACCTTGTATATACATTCTAGAGGTAGAAGCTTTATAGAACGACTTTCCATTTCATATGGAGTAACATTAGAATAATACATTTGCTATAAAGTCAGACATAGTTTAAAAGCCAGAAACCGTTCATATGTGCAGTATCACAGAGTTCAGGATTTATCCTTATTTGCATAATAATTTTTACTTTATGCTTAACAGAATGATAGCAACATGGAAAAAGAAGCAACTCTCCTAAAACCCAAGCTGACAATGAAACAATTTTGTGAACACTTCTGGGAGAATGGCAGGAAATCTGAATCAACTGTTGATTGAATCAGGAATGTATGAAGACTACGTAAGATGGCAGAAGCATCTTTGCTGACAAGTAAATCAGACCAATCATGGACTAACTAAGTTTCGCCTGGATTTCCCTGTTTTTCTGTCGACAATCCATCAATCTGATTACTTTGAGTTTTATCAAATTCCTCAAAAAGAAGTCAGTGCTGAAGCAAGCATAGATACTTCTTTAGTTGATGTCCGCTTGGTGCAGCCCATTACTAATATCTATTGTAGCATAAATATTTGTACTTAGCTTATGAATAAAGTAGGCATAATAGAAGTGAAGTCTCAATAAAAAAGAGGGAATGGCTTGAAGTCACGTCAGGGGAGGTTTTGGTTGGATATTAGAAAAGGGTTCTTCACCCCAAAAGGTGGCTGGGCACTGGAACAGTTTCCCCAGGGAAGTGGTCACAGCACCAAGCTTGATAGAGTTCAAGAAGTGTTTGGACAACACACTTGAGTACGTGGTGTGACTCTTGGGGATGGTGCTATGCAGGGCCAGGAGCTGGATTCGATGATCCTTGTGGGACCTTTCCCACTCAGCCTATTCTGTGATTCTTTGAAATGTTTTCTTTTATTTTCTCCTTAATAGCCTGACCAGCTAAGAACATGATTGATCATGTTCATTTTGCTCAAAAGTCTTATATTTTAATTAACACCTTGTCATGACTGCCATTAAACTAATTCTTACATATATAGCTAGCCTCCATTTTTATCTATGAAATGCAGATATTTATACCGTGTGTCATCTGAGTGCAAAAAGGTTACAGTATGTTTCCCATATTTCCTCATGACATACAAATTAAAAAAAAAACTCTAAAATGAAAATAAGACATACAAGTACACAAAAAAACCTGTGTTTAAATAGTATTTTCTAAGCAACCTGTGCAGAAAAACAGAAGTGATCCACAACTGATTGCCTACTTGAGATAATATCAACTTCGATAAAAATCCTTCTCCTATTTTGGTAATGAGTTGTCTCCTTGTAAAACATGGTATTACATAAAAAGGCCTCTTTCCAAACACTTCTAAAAAGTGCTAAGCAAGCTTGAACCATGATGCCCTCTTAAAACTAGCAGCCAATCAGCTCTATGCAATTAGTGCATAAACTAATGGTCTATAGAGAAATATCAGACCAAAAAAATAGGCAAACATATGTTTCATATTTTGATAATCTATTTGAATCTTACCAGCCTTATCTACACTACATATATTCTGGTGTTCTTTCTATTAGGTGAATAACAATCAGAGTGTCAATGTTTCTGGTCAGGATGTTTTACAATTTAAGTGTGACCAATATAGATTTTCTTAAAAAAAAAAAAAGCAAAAAAACAAAAGAGGAAAGCATAGCTGCTTTTTAGACCACTTTCCATTTTGTGGTAGAAAATTAATTCTTCAAAGTAAAACAAACAAAGGCAGAAACAAACTACTGATGGCCAGCTTCTTTTAAGTGCTCATCTTCCTTCTCTGCAATGCACTGTACCGGTATCTTAATTCTATCCTTCTGATTCTCATGGTCAAACTATTAAAAACAGTATTGGGGAACTTTACTCAGTTTTCTCTACTAATCAGATGAGATATGGGTGAAATAATTGCTTTAACATTAATGCTCAATTACTTCTGTATTATTTAACCATATTAGAGAACGGTGAATGTCAAAATTGTAAAACAGGGGAGCAGCAGTAAATATACTTTCCTTCTTATAAAACGGCTTTAACCTATAGTCTTTAAAAATTTTAATCACATCACATTTCTTGGTGCATCAGCCAGCCTTTACCTGTTCATGGAAGACAAACCAGCAACATGATTCCTAGCATGGCACCCTCACCATTTCTCTCCACAAAATTCATCTCCCAGTGAAAGAAGGCAAGCAGCACATGTAGTCTTGTTGGGTTAAGCCATTTGGTAATAAGCACTCCACAGTGAAAACAAAAAGCTGTTGAGAGCATGGGGGCCAGCGGGTATGTGAGAGTCAGCACATGAAGGAAGGTGACAATAGGGCTGTCAGTAAGGAAACAGCATGAGGAAGCACCAATGGACTGAGACCAGCCTCCTCAGGTCTGCTTATATAAGAAGATGCTTTAGCAAATCCTTTTCATAATGGTCTCTTACTGTCTCGATGAAGAGCAGCACGCTTACCTTTCTTACTTTTCAGTACATGTACTTTCACTAATAGTTTTTAATTGTTTTTACAAGTCCAGTTAGAGTGAAAGCTGTTGGACAGCTGCAAAACAAGACCTCATCACTTCCAAGGGCCAAGGGACCTGGATGATAATCATTAAAAACAGCAAATGTATACACAGGCTTATTCTTTTTCCTTCAAGAAAAGGTACAACTTATAAGAAGCTAACCAAATTTAGCATCTGCACAATTTATGACATAGTACATGCTAAGGTGTCAAACAAGAAAATTTGTATGAGAAACGTAGTTGTGGCAATTCAAAGAACCATTAATCTGGAAGATAATTGACCAAGGGAACCTAGGCCGCTATTATTTGCTCTAGAGACCACATCCTCCACATTAAATTAGTACTTTTTAACTAACCAAGAGGCTAACCACTTACTGAGATAATAGTTTTCAACGATTTGAAGGAGAAAAGCACTCCCTCCTAATTCACTGCATGGTACAGTCACTAATGTGAAATAAAAACCAGAAATTAAGGTATAAATTTGCTTAGATAAAAGCAAAACGCAGAGTGACAAAATGTAAGAGCATAAGTGGCTTTATGTAAGAGCAGAATGTTGCAATTTCAGTCTTTATATATGGTATATAAATACAACTCAATTAAAGGAAAAGAATTTGCAGAATATGTCCCAAATCAACAGAACCATGTTAATGTGAAAGTAGTTCATTAGGCAATTCCCACTCAAGAAAAATCTGTATACTTAAATGCACTCGTGCACAGAACATACCTCTGCAATGTGGTCACTTTGCAGCTGCTGACCACATGTCCCAACCAGATGGTAGGAATCTCTGCAGCTCCACTTAACTGAAGTGAAAAATGGGAAAGCTAGAGGTTGGACTGATATCGGATTCACTCCCTCACTTCCCCTGTCCCAAGTCCCAAACTGAGAGGAATTTCAACCAACAAAATATTTTACCTTAGATGGCAGAGATGATGACACTTGACAAGACATAGATGCTACTCTCAAACACCATGACCAAACCACAGTAACAAATACAAAAACCTAAGCATCAGGCAGCTAGTAAACTATGAGTGCACAGCTGTTCCAGGACCTTAGTAATCCTGGGCCATCCTGGATGAGAAGGTACTGCAAAACAAACAGAAATCTTTCTGCCTAACTGAACTTGTTTCATCTTACTGCCTTACTGGAAATTCTTTTTCAACGTCCTTCCCACTTGTGAAACCCCTACTGGCATCTGTTGAGGACTGGTCCTGAAAGTACTGGCACATATGAGGACCTATGGCTGTCTGCCTTCTACTGTTACCATGGATGCAGCAGCAGCTGAGATATAAGCAACTGAGAGCAGGATCTTGAGCTCAACTCAGGGTAATTTTTTTTTCCTTTATCACTGACATTTTAAAAATAGAGCATCTTAGATTCTTGCTATGCATTTCTACTATTTACATGGACTGGTGAATTAGAAAGGACCTGAAAGATACCATAAGGGAGCTGTACTGACAGCCATTGCTCTAGAAGGAACAGATGAGAATAATTTGTAGCCAAAAGGAAGAGAGGAATGAAAACTCTTGACCTTGTTTACTTATTTCATGGTCAAGTAATTTATCACACACAAGAACATCAATGTAATTATGAAAGGGACATTTATTAAAAAAGGGAAAATCTTTAAGATTACATAAAGCTGACTCCATTTTTAAAAAGCTAGCATGATGCATGAGGCTAAAAATCACCTTCTGTGTCTGCAACAAATACCCATGAAGAAAGAATATATTTTACAGAAAAACAAAGTCAAGGTCCATCAGGAAGCAATTAGTATGCAAAAACAAACAGCTTATTTATAACACATAGGACACAACACTGTTAGGATTAGCTCAACTTAACTAAGTAACTGTGCATGATGCTATCCCAGTTGTAAGGTTGTCTCCAAATATAATTTAGGAATACAAATTTAGAAGAAAATTATCCCTAATAAAAAGGAATCAGCAATCAGTTCTGAAGAAATAGGCTCACAAGATGATCCATGAGTAACCTCTGGGAACGAGAGCTACATGGCATCCTGTACGGAGACAATCAGTTATTAATGGAAAGACACATATATGTCTTCACTTCCTTTGCACATCTTGCTTCAGTTAATAGATCTTATTTCTGGAGACAAATAAGAGTAATTTGAAGCCTGCATTCCACTTTCTGTTTTTTTCTCAGTAAACTACAGATCCACACAACATTCCTGACTCGAAGGTCAGGAGCTTCGACATATCCCTGGCAAAGGATGACAATGCCACACAGTCCCACCCCAAGCAAGTAACAAAGGCTCCTGCAGGTGAGCAAGTCCATTGCTGCTGAACTGGGGAACAAGCAGAGCTGCAGACAGCCCAGTTTCTTCTCCCTAGAGGACAGGCTTCTGCTACAGTTACTTTCCAACACAGACAATGAAAGCAAAAGTAGATAACTTCCCTGTAAAGTGATAGAATTAGGACTGAGAAAACAAAAGTCATCCTGGAACAGCTATTAGGGACAAGAGGCTTCTAGTTAGTTATTGACTGCATTTAATTGATTGGAAACCATTTCTTTAAAGATTTTTCTTTGGTGAAGATTACAGCATACTAGATACAATTCTATATAAAGAGCATTTTTATGGAATGATCTTTTGCAGGTTATGTAGGAGATAGCCAGTTACTTAGAAGTAAAAAATTATCCAGTCCTGTAAAAGTGACTATAAACAAGCTAATTTGACTGGTAGCATTTAATTCTGCTGCCTTTACCGTCCCATAACAGAGACGAACAGCAGCAATCAGTTGGAATGCACCTATGTCAGGCTAGTACAGAAAAAGGGAAAAACATTCAACTGTGAGGCAGCAGCACCAGGAGGCTGCACATTTCATAAGTAGGGATACATTCCTTATGCACTCACTCTGATTTGGCAATTGCCCTTTGAACGGCAATTCTATTACACTGAATACTTCTGTGCTTCCACTTTTCTAAAATTATAACAGTCCATGTCAGAGGGAAAGGAAGCTACCATTGGATCTGATCTCCCAGATCTTTGGCAGTGAAAGATACAAAAGGCTAAGTGACCTTAAACTGCAACCCAAGAGCTGAAATGCTATTCATTTCCTTTGATTTTCTTGGTATGCATAGCACAACTACAATGGAAAAAACAGGAGAAGATAAAAAATCTACGTAAGATCAAATTTTAAGAGCGATGCTTATGCACAGTGGTTCTTCCCAATGGATCAGTAGAAGAGCTACAGCTTTTTTACTAGGAAAAGCGACAAACACACTTTCAAATAGGTTAAGAAAGGGATTTAATTTGGGAATATATAATAATTAAATTCTCTTTATCAGCTTCCATTTTGATACTTCCAACAAAACTCTCCCACATATAAACTACACGTAAATTCTGTATTACCTGGGGCTGTGTGGTCTTTCACAGATTTTTGCAGAGAAAAAGCAAGATTTTCTTTAGATGTTAACTGCAAAGGACTTATTTATTGCTACTTATACCCATAGAAACAGTATATATGAACGCCTGCATTTCCTATTTAATTTTAAAAAATCCCCGTCCCTAAAGCTAAAGGACTCCTTTTGATCTTACTGAATTTGTGAGGGAACTCAGTAAAAATACTGAGGATACAGTTTTAAAGCTTTAAATGCAGTTCTGCCTTCACTCTTACTCCTAGTTCTTCCCATCTTCTGCCTGCTCCTGGCACTAGCACTCATGCAGCAGCAATGGTTATTTCAGGAAGCTGGAAATGATGAAGATTAATCTGGAAATGGTCTTTTTTGTCCCAACCAACTCCCTCAGCTGGCTTGCCATGGGGTCCTATGATTACCAACAGTAGCTAAGGGCAGAGATACTCCAGAGGTGAGCCTGGAGTGGCTTACACTGCAGCAAAGTCCCACTGGCACTTGCTTTCTCTTTCCTTGGACCACATATTCTTAACCCAAACAGCCTCAGCATGAGAACCTGATAAGTGAAGCGAGAAATCACTGCTGTCACTGGAACAGACTCCCTTGCTCTGCCCAGGTAGTCTGCAGTCAGCTGCAGTTCTTGTGGCTGCCACAGCCACTTGAATGCATACAAATGAAGCAAAAGCATTTCTGTGGCAAAAGCAGAAATTTCACATCTCTTAGTGATAATCTGATTCCAGAAAGGTTCTTACTTTTAACATGCTTTAGTGATATAGAACATGATAAAGAATGAGGTGGGGGCAAACACCCTTCTCTGGAAGTTAAAGCAGTCACAGTGTGACCAAAGTGAACTGGGTCCCAACTAGCAAGGTTTATTAAGCTTATTTTCACTTTATTTGATAATGTTCCTGACAGCAGACTCTACTGTGTACACTCCACTAAACGTTTATATTATATAGACTATGCTACCACACGTCATCTCTGTTTCCCAAGTGTACCTCCACACAATGCCATAAATGCCATAAAATCCTGCCTAATTACTTGTGTTACATTTCTTCTATGTGAATACAACACCTTTACTAAGGTGATGCTAGCAGTCCCAAGTTTTCCTTGCCTTTTATAGTCAGCTTCCAGGAGACAATGATCTGCTGGCACTACCATGTACAGTTCAACCTCCCTGATACATGTCCTATGTGCACCCTTCCTCCATGTCTCAGTGCTAATAGTTGATCCTTGATAAAATCATATTGGGAAGCTAAAATACCAGAAAAATCCCATCCTGCTTCTGCACTGAACAAACCCCAAACATACCCCCCTACTGGTTCAGCTGCCCGAGGAACAGAATCTTGATGGAAGGGAAAGCTTTTGGCAGCAATTTTTACCTCAAATCATACTCCTGGAACCAAAGCTAATCCAACTATGAAAAAAAAGTCACCGGAATTTGGGCTTCATTTTTTTCTGAAGTTCATGTAGTCTAGTTTCCAAGCACAATATGCTGCTTAAGCAAAAGCATAATTTAAGAAAAAATCATTGTAATTTAAGATGTTTATAGTTGTAGAAGTAGAAAAACCAATTTTTTTAGTTATAAATGTAGCAGCAGAGAACAATCAATCACAAAACCAACAATGCCAAAAGATTCAGACTTTTCACAAGGTTGCTAAATAGTATCTTTAAAAACAGAATGATAAATACTGAAAAATATGCACACTTCCTTTTGTCTCAGTGCACACACTGCATCAGTAATTCATTAATATCTTTCAAAAGCAACATGATTAGAAAAAAATGTCAGTACATAAAATCATAAAGGTGACCCATAACATCAACTGTCTTTTAAGTATCACTGACAATACAAATGGAAGGCACAGATGGATTCAGGGACTGATATCATGACAAGGAGAAGTACTAGAATACTTCTGGGAAAGTCTGACATAAAATGGGCAAAATACTGCAGAACAAAAAGCAACAGAAATCAGAAGCTGTCAACTCCAAGGTAAAGCTTAACAGGTGAAGTTAAAAGCCTCAAGTCACCTGAAATTCAAAGGAAATCATCACAGCAGTTGAAAGTTATGGGACATTTCCCCAGAATACCAGCTTAAAGTTCTTCTCAAAGTCCATCTTGAATTTACCCTGTACTGTATATAAAATCTCTTTAGGGAAATATGCAGAAGGGAAATATGCAGTTCCCTTCTTATACTTTTAATAAATTTTCTGAAGATAGCTCAAAGCCTTTTATAGCTAGAACCTTGGAATGAACTTACTGCCAAGAACATGGCAAGTTATATGCTCCTGTCCCCACCCCAATGAACTATCTAAGACTGAAGATGAATTCAAGCTCCAGGGTCACTAGATTTTATACTAAAGTCACACAGAGAATAAATTCATGAAAACATGGTGCACAGTGATAGGTAATTTTTCTTCTATGTATCATTTAATATTATGTAAGATGGTGGCTCATTTGAAAAAAGTGGATAGAATGTTAAGTGAAAAGTGAGCAGCTAGATGTTCACAATGAATTTCAAATAATGTGCTTTTGTATGAAAGACATGCAGCTCACTCTGCAACAGAAAGCTCCCTTCACCTGCAAAACAATTATAGCTATTACTTAACAACATTGCAATTACATGTCTGTGGATAATAAAGCCCCATGCTCTCATTTGTCTCCCCAATCTTCCATACAGTCTGCGCCTTATACATCTGCAGACCTCTCTTCTCCCATCCCATCCCACTGATTTTTGTCCACATTATTTTGAGATTTACTGTAAAAACAAAGCAAAGCAGAACAACTCTAAAGTGACACATGGCAAAGCTATCCACAGAGCAAAATCAATAACATGTTTAATGTGAAAAAGCTATTCTTAAATGAAGTTCTACTTTAAAGGTCTACTTACACACCACAGTATTCTGTTCTGCTTTGCAGAATGTAACTGCATTTTAGCCTGAGCTGTACTTTTGTCTGCTGTGGCTTTTATATAAAGTTACTGTAGTGGCATACAAGGTCAGTTCACATACATGCATAATTTAATGAAAGTTAGAACATATGTCATGTTAAATATCTGTCAGAATTAGTTAAGCTCACCTCTTTATCCATACTCTCTAAATCCTCTTTACATAGAGTGTACAGGGGCATTGTTTCAGACATACTTGGCTGGCGTTTCCTCTTAGATGGACCAGGCTGCTCTTCATTTTCACTTGCTGGTAGGTCATCTTCAAACATCTGCTGTTGATGTGGCTGAACAACTCTGAAAGAGTAAGAAAGATTTACTTGGTTCAGAGCTACAAATAAAATCCTATAAACAATTTATGACTGCCACATATCTATGACTTTGCTTAATAAAGCTCTGTGCTCATCAACAGGTCAGTCAAGTCTCCTGAGTAATGCTTTTATTTTCAGTCTGACAGCTAAATTTTTATTTTACCTTTGATAAGGCACTCACTCTCTTGACTTCGCATTGTTCTTTTACATAACCATTGAACCTTTTACATAACCATCTGCCAAGAGCTCCAGTAGTTGCAGATGCGTTGCCCTTAAAATACATTAATATTCCTGCACAAGTGGAGTTTCTCCATTGCTTGACAAATTTATTATTACAAAAGCAATGCTGACATTCTAATGCATTTTTCCTGATCTATATATTCTAGGTTTTTTATTTTGAGTCTCTAAGTATACCCTTTTATTTCTCAACCTTACAGACAAGAGTTCTGCATGTGGAAAGAGCACTTCTGCAGCGTCAGTTTTCAGACATTTCCCACATGCCAAGCCTGGATAAGATGCAAAACAGTCAATATTTCTTTTTTGGCTAGTGTATTGAAATATGGTAGCTTTTTCTTTTAGTCTGTATTCTATTACATTGTTAATTACTGTACTTAATTCAAACAAAAAGGAACATTAAAATGGATAAAATAATCATAGCTTCATGGGAATTGCTTTATGATAGTAATAAAAAGACTACATGCACAACAACAGCAGGAAACTTCCACCTTCCTTGGGTAAAATTTTCTGTGACTATTACTTTAAGTACTAAAGACTTCTAGAAGTTAAAATTACTAGACAATACAGATTAACTACCAGTACTGATCTGTCATATTAGCCTCCTGGAACAAATTACAGCAACTCAGCACCACACAGAATCCAATTTAAAGGTCATAAAGCTCATGGGTCACAAAATATTTATATTAGCCATAAGACTGTGTATTTGGAGAATGACTACCAAAAGCAGGTACAAAAGTGACTGCATTTGAAATCACAAGCAGTTTCAAGATGCAGCTACCAGGTGAGAGACTATCAACCCGTTTTTGAGTGACTGTGACTGAAAAAAAGTACAGTGTACTCTCTGTGGACTAGAGTTTCTATGCAGAATGGCTATGCTCATCAAGCCAGGATTTACAAGAATCAGCTTTAGACCAACAGTCCCCCACAAAAAAAGCCATTAAACTTATGCAAATCCATAAACTTATGCAAAGCCACAGGTAAGGTTCTACAAAATTAATTCCCCTTTTGTGAACTTAACAACTTCTTAAGAAGGCTATCTAAATATCAAGGGTTTTTTTACCTCAGTACTTAAATTCCAGAACGTATGAAATCTGAAAACCATACAAAGCTGTCAGTTTTGCTCATTTTGACACCTTGTATTTAGGAAGCACACATCTCCTCAGATTCCATGGACAGGTGCAGGAAATTTGAAATCTTGTTGTGAATGGGAGATGTAAGGGAAAAGAGTTGAGCCACTGCCATGCTACCCAAGACCTGCACTATCGGCTGTAGAAGACCCCCAGCAGCACAGCACACATGTGCACCTTTGTAGTCTCTTATTCCTGTACAGTGGAATTTCTTGTGAAGCTTAAACAATTTGGATGCTGTGAAAATGAACTAAGCAAACTGTTTTTTTGCTAGTTTCTCACCACTGCTAACAGTTTTTGGGTTGAGTGGTTTTTTTCTCCCCTCTACTATATTTTCTATTTTAAAGATCACATTGTTTTCTTTTGCTATTAAATTGCTCTCAGACAGTAATTTTTATAGGTAGATGATGAAAATAATATGGCATTCCACTATATTTTCCAAAAGGTTCTTTTAAAGTATGATTTCCTTGCCTTTTAATACATAACCTAGGCAGGAAAAGTGGTGACACCGTTCACATTCTTAGCAAAACAGAGAATGGCAAAACAAAAGCTATAAGCATTTTACACAAGTCTGATAAAAATATGACAAGCTTAACCATTCCAAGAATTACAGAGAAGTTATATGTAGCATGACAGCCAAGCAGATTTTCTTAGACTAGAAATAATATCTAAATACATCCAACATATTTTTTAAGAACACATTGTCATATGGTTGATGAGAACTTCTCCTTTTGTAGAACAGAGTGTGAGATCATATTTCACTACATTACACACAAATATTAGCTGTAAAATAACTATAATTCTAAAGGCTCCTGTCAGATGTTTTTCCCAGTATTTTCCCACTGCTACTAGATAAGAAACACTGGGCCTTCTCATGAAAGCAATCCAAAAGCAAAGTGAAATAAAGTCTTCTTAAATCTCTGTAAGACATTTTTGTTTTGTCAAGAACATTTTTTAGGCTTTTACATTTTCAGCTGCCTGTAAAGTTGAATACAAATTAAAGACATGAAAATGCAGGAATTTACATTTATTTCTAATTAAATGTGATTCATAAGTACTTTTTAAAACATAACACCATATTCCACCCTGCAGAGGTTGGTTGGTGCTTGCCAGTCTTACATGCACAAGGACATATGTGCAGTGTGGGGCCAACATTTGTGGAAGTAACAAGCACTTTCCTTGATACATCAGGTAAAGCTAAAATAACATTATCATCATGAAAGTGTTAAAAATATTTAAATTCCAGTCACATGTTCATTTTTTTGCTGTCATAATAACATTGTTAACATTAAGTAGGAAAAATAGTAACTACGAGCACATAAATTCAGACAAAAATGTTGTGAAATTAATTTATACAAATCTTCAAGTATGGCTTAAGCCACTAACATCTGCTTGACACATCTCTTCAAACCAAGTATTCGATGCATCTTAGCATTATTTTAAACCAGGGTACCACTTTTAACTTCTCACATGTAAATGACACCCATACTTTTTTTTCACTCTTCCGCATGGGCTGCAACAGCCATGATAAAAAAGCAGGTGCTCAAGTCTCAGAGCTGAGCACAATGGCAAGACCTATTGCTTGAAATGTTGACTACATTTACTGAACCATCTGTAACTCACTGGTGACAGTTTCACTGCAAATTGCATGTATAAATTTAAACTAATTATATTCCAATTTAAAATTATGTTTCAAGTTGGATCCCAGAAAGAAACTAAAAATGTTGAAACCCAAGACAGTGAGAACTGAAACAGTTCTTATGAAATGGTATTCAGATAACTTGAAGCCCTTTGCAATAACCAGCCCTGCAAGGAAGAGGTTCTATCATAAGTACAAGGAGGTCTATTCTTAGACTAAGACACCAAGAACCATTGCTATGCCACGTGCAGTTACCACATCCGCAAGGGCTTCCACTCACAGCAGCGCAATTCTGTTTCCCACTACCTGTAATTCAGAATCAGATGAAGATTTGAGAAACTATAAAAGAAAATTATTGGAGGCTTTGACTACACTCACCCACAACAGGAGCAGTTTTGAGTGCCAAGAACTTTATGGTTTAGTTACAAATATTCCACTCTTTCTGTAGAATGTGAACGAGGGAGCACATTAAGTCTGTCAGGACAGAAAAAATTGTCCTCTACCAATAAATTGCTGCACTAATGTAGTTTTATCTTAAGACAAGTATTATATCAAATTTTAAAGAAGATGTAAAGCTTTTCTAAAAGCTATCATTGACATATGCATTAAGATAAAGCTCACAGCACTGCCTCAGCTCTTCCACAGTCAAGACACAGCAGAGCTGCTTCTATTCAGTTTTTTTTTACTACTTCACAGCCTTCCTGCTCGGTACTTAAACGGCCTTGCTTTTCTTCTACACTTTGCCAAAACACTCCTCAAGATCTTAATAAAATGGAACTGCCCTGAGAAATAGAGATGTGTCCCAATTAAGAGATCAGTGTTTACAGGTCACCAACATTACCAGTAGAACAAAATCAACACGAAATGTGAATGAAAATATTTTTTCTCAGCATAGACCTTATGCTCATCTCTTTTCTTACAGCTGCTTACTTGTGTGGTAAAGTTGCAGCACATAGTAATTGGATTCACAGTCAGATTAAATTCTGAGCACTGACAGTCACAAAACCCCCCCCAAATTGAAATAAAAGATGGGAATAGAAAGGACACACAGCCTCACTCCACCCTCAAAACCTGTCTGAAACTCTATGAAACTCAACTAAAAGAACACGTAAAGTATATTTCTTCCTTTTCAATAAGGCACTCAAGTGAAGAAGCACCTCAACATTATGGAAAAATAGGCTTAGGTGTGGACAAACTCTTCATCAAGATGTTGACAAAGGTTTGGAAACCATTAAAACCTGTTCTTTTGAAAGCATTCAATGACCCATTAATATCAACATAACCCATCATACTGAAGCACCTCACAAGTGTCATGACTATTACATACATAATTGTCATTATGTATGTAATTGTTATAATTATTATTATACATATATTATTATACATAATAATATGTCAAGATATTATATATTAATATAACATTTTATATATTATATAATATATGTAACATATATATTATATTATAGATATAATATATAAAAATATATTATCTATTAATATAACATATTATTACACATATACATTATTCTTACACATAAGATCTTCCCAGCTTTATTTCTAGAAAAACTCCTTTACACAATAACTGACCAAAAAACCCAAAACCTTTTCAGCTCCTCTCTGGATACACGCTGTGTCGATTATTTAAAGATTCTAATGCCCATTACCATGTCACAGTAAATTAAAACAGACTTTGAAAGACAGTTAAAAAGGAACTGAAAACAGGACATCTTCACAAACAAGAGACTAAAAAAAACTGTGTTGAAAACAAGAGGAAAGCTGAAATAAGAAAAAGGATACAAACAGATAACAGAAAAAGGCTACAAAAAGATAACACTTTACAAAGAAAAGCTTTGCTTTTAATTGTATACTTCTTTACCAGTGGAATGAACAAGCCTTGCTGAGCTTGTTAGACTTCCAGAAAGTCAGATCTTTTATTTAGATAACTGGAGATGAATTCTAGATATTTCACACATCCTTAAGAGACAAGGGGTGTTTTTGCATCTTAACACAAATTTTGACAAAATCCAGATAGATACTAGCCTTTGTACTTCAAAAAGCAGACTGCCTCTTCCTCCTCCAGAATTAAGTGTCTTGACTTAGTGGTCTAAGGATTAGTAATAAGTACCCAGCCATATGGCCTTATTTCACAATGCTCAGTCAGCTACACACCTCTTCCATCACTTCTGATACTCCTCAAAAGGAAAGTTAATGACCCATTTGAAGGAATTAGGTGAAGAGGAAAATTTTATAAACAAGAACTAAATGCTATCAGGTATATTTTATTAACAGAAAACAATCCAGTATTCTAAGACCCATTAAGAAACATCAAGCTACCTCACTTCAGCAATCAACTACTGTAACATTCTTTAGACTTCACAAACTACACACTGAATTTATTTGGTTTGAGGTTCCCAGCTCCACTTCAGTGAGTCACAAAAAGCATCTGGAATTGTAGCATCTTGACTTCAGCTGATTATTCAGTTTTGCTTATTTTCTTGGCTTTTTAGAAAGCAAATAAAATAAAGCAAAAAATACCAATTTAATCAAATGAAAGGATAATGAGAATAAGATTTACTACAGAACCTAAAAATTTAGACAATGTGAGTCTTAACTATGCTTTAGGTACCTGAAGGATGAGTGTTCACCGTGGACTGGCAAAGTGATGGGAGGAGCTGGAGATTGGATGTACATTGACTGCCCAGATGTCTGTGTGGCTTTCCTGATCAGCTTTCCAGTGTTAGGATCATAAATTCGAACTTCAGGACCAGGTTGAGACTTTGGATGGATGGGTGTTGGGTGAAACAGAGCAGTCGGAAATGTGCTAGGTGTATCAGGAAACATGGCAGGGCTATTTTCTCTGCTAGATGGAGTTCAAAAAAAAAAATTGCATTAGAAATTTAAATGAGCTATCTAACCAGAGCATAAAAAATGAGCATTCCCTTTTCTTCTAAAGCAGAAGATGGAAGTGGTTTGGAAAATATCTAAAGAAAAATTTCTTCTCCTCCATCTCATTAAAGTCCCACTGAATTTAAAATAGAAAACTGCAAATATAAGATAATGTCATGTTTAAATTACTAAAATACTAATAAGTGTGCCTTAGAAATTGTCTAAACACAAAGTTTCTGAAATTATTTCCAGGTAGTAGCAACAGCACAATTAGCAAAGCATAATAATCTGCATATATGCAACAAAGAGAAAACAGGCTATTGCATCAAGCCTTCTATTTGCAAATTTGATCTGAGAGAAAATAAACAAGTAGTATTAACTTGCAAGTCATCCTAACTTATTTTTTAAACTACTAAACTGCTTATGATCACCCTGCTGCACTGTAAAAAACATAACTAGAAGTGTCAGCAAAAACATTCAGAGATCAGTCTGCAGGAATCACCATTATGGCACCCTATCCAATTGTGATGAAATACCACAAAAAAATCAAGAAAATTGAATAATTAAAAAAAATTATCAACTAAAACAGCATGTTATGCTCCATGAAAGTAATACTATGTTAAAAAAAGATTCAATTAATTTGTAACAAATACTAGAAGTGATACAAAACTGGAGTTGTTACCAGATGTTTCTGAAGTAGTCTTGTAGAAATAACACAGTAAATCAACTCCAAGTTTATTCTTTTCTTGCTATCTTAAGTTCATTTTACATGCAAATGTTTTCTCAGACTTCTCCCCTCCCCTAGTTTGTATGTGCTTTGGTCCCGTAATCACTAATTCAAACAGCTTCATTAAAGAGAAAATGCTTTCCAAAGTAGCTGCACGTATCAGGTTAAAGTAAAGATATTTGCATATAGATAGGTATCTTACTATCTTACTGACTGAAGCTTGGGGCGGGGGGGGGGGGAAGTATGAAGTTGAGGTATTGCATTTGAAACACAGAAGTAGGAAAATTATCATGTTTCAGTAAAATGGAAGAGTATTAATAGAGGGAGAAAAACTAACATTCATCTATACATCAAAAAAAAAAAAATATTCAAATGTTCACAAGCTACTGTCCAGGTTTCTACTGCAAACTTAGCAGTGTCAAATTAAGCATCCTATGCAAATATTCCAAATTTCGATTTAAAACCACCTGATAATACTTGTTAAATACTAAGTATCCTTGTCAAGCCATAAGCAGGCTACATGTCTTTTCTCAACTTACAGGCATCCTGTGTCTCAACCTAATGTCACATTTGATAAATGCCCTCATTTCCACATGTTTCTTCTTTTGGTGTCTTCAAAGCCTAACACAGCCACGTTCTGCCCTCAAAGGGCAAAGCACATTATGCTGTGCTCCTTCCCGTCTAAACATGGAAGGGAAGATCCTCCGTTAGGCTTGCAGGATGTGGGTCTATCCAAACAGGTAAGTCAAGAAGCAGAAGCTGGCTTGACAGTACCTTGTCATGAGTTACTTTAGTCATGCCACTATCCCGCAGGATAGTTGACTTCCTCTTTGTTAATGTTTTTGGCTTCCTCTTTAATTTACTGTCACCCTAGTGCAGTAATTATTTTTTACCTTTTCTCTTTCAGCACTTACTTATCATACCAAAACCGCCTCTCACTACTTCCTTTCTTCCAGGTTTTGCTCCTGTCTTCATGCCTTCCAATTCTTCTTAAAATTTTCTATGGTATTTTTCTGTTTCTCTCTTTCTCATCACTACCAAATTTCACCAAAAAATGCCATACTTTACCTGTTCTTCATGCAGTCAAAGGATGTACATTTTTTGGCAGCATGAATGATCCCGTGCTTTGGTGGCATTCCCTATGTTAGCTTATGGATGAACTGAAAAGGGCAACTTCTCCAAATTAAAAGAGCTAACAACAATAACTGCTAAAGAAAGCAATGTTACCACAAGTTTTCTCCCGACTGTGCTAGTTACTGAACTGCCTCCTGATCCCTTGACAGTCTCCAGTTTAAGCAAAAGGGAAATGGACAAAACCAAGGATTTCTTCTATAGAATCCATAGGCATCTGAACTTGCCAGAAACCAATTTATTAACAAATCAGAATAACCTGTTTTCATGGCCCCTATTCCCTCAAGGAATAGCACTTACCTGTGTGTTTTGATGTAGTCATCCTTTAAGGGAAAGAGCTGTTCCTCAACCTTGTCCCAGCGCTCCAGGCAGCTCCACAACCAATCAGGGTTTACAACATGGAGATCCTTGCAGTCCTGAGCTTGCCGTACTTTTTCTGTGCCTATTACAGAGTCAAACACAACATAACAGTGTTGCCAGAAACACAGAAGATAAACCAATGTATAGTTAAAACTAAGAACATTTTGTCATCAATTGTACAGAAAAAAGTGCCGCTCCTCCCCATTCCAACAAAACAATCACAGCTATAAAAGTGAGAATCTAAATAAGATGCAGTAACTCAAGACTCAAGCTGGATGAAGGTAACTTTCTGAAGAACTGACACCATGGAAGTAGCCCACTAAGATTTATACAGAAAACCTCTACATCTTCTCTGCACATTAGCCCAACAAACAACACAAGTGCACTTTTCTGTAACATCTCCTTCATTTGTATTTGTTAGTAGTCCAAGAAGCAACTTTTCAATGCTGTTGAAGCCTGACTAATTTTTTTAGACATGGTTCCCTGTTCATACAGCGTGCTACCTTTTAACAGGCTGTCACCCACCAACCTCCATCTACAAGAAGTGGAGGCAAAGCAAATAGAATTCCTTTGTGCTGAAACAGGAACAAAGAATGTGAAGTTAAACATGGCAGGCTAGCATGCAGTCCAGGTGAAACCATCAACAGTGCCCCTTGCAAGTAACAGGTGATCTCAAATTCTACTCTCTGGGGATGCCAGAATGAGAGAGAAACTCAGTAAAGTTGCTATAAATCTACCAAAAAAACAACAAAATCAGTGCTGTGGTTTAATCCCAGCCACCCATTGATTCCTCCAACCACGCCAGTGGGATGAGGAGGAGAATCAGGAAAAAAACATTAACGCTAGTGAGTTAACAACAGCTTATGAAACAAAGTAAAATATAATAATACTAATAATATGAACACTTGTCTGTTTTCACACACATGAGAACAATGAAGCAATGAAGCCTCCAGAAGAAAAAAAATCAAGTGTCAGAACAATTCTGACAAGCAAGCAAGAACACTAAATTAATTTGATTTTTTCATCACAGTTCCCTGGAGTTTCATTTTCATGATTGTCATTTAACAATATGATTTTACATGTTTTAATTTAGATTAAAATCTTGAAGTACCCATGCTTCTTCACATAATTTGAAGATGAAACAAAGCAGCTAATTTCAAATATTTAATATTCTTTGTACAATCCACAGATGAACTACAATCCACAGATGAACTCAAATGCAATTGAGGACCAACTTAACTAGTTGGTTAGACAGCTCAGTTTGTCTGACATTTGTAAGATTAAAAGACTAAGACATTTGTAAGATTAAAAGACTAAATAAATAGAAAGGGCAAGAGATAATTGTCCTTTAGGAAATGCCTGAAAGCCCGTTTCCCTACCTTTTGTACCCCAAACCCAGGGAAATACAGGACTAGGGCTACATTTTTCTCTTGATACACATACATTTTTTCTTGGATTTAGATTAACAGAAAACAATGTTGTGTGCACAAATATATTTATTTTTTCAGCTGTAAATGCAACCAGTTGCACATTTCAGGATACAAGAGCTGTACACATAAAGCTTTACTCCATACTAGTGTCATTGAAAAAAAAAAGTTAATTTCAGAACTCAAGATAAACACAAAAAAAGTACTTCAAGATACAGTCCTGTCCAAGCCTCAAATTATTTGGACATCATATTTTAATTTTTGCCATTTAATAAAACTACTATCCAACAAAGCTAAAGTGAAAACAATTTCAGAACTGCAACTGTGCTAAACCCAGAACAACTCTTCAGTTCAAGAGGTTTTAACTAGCTAAAACATAAAACCCTAATAAGGGAGGTCAACGTACTCCCTTGAAATCATACATGTCCTGATTTAAGAAATCTGTTTTCCAATTAATTATCAGTTACAAAAGCAACTGCGAGGAATTTCATGCAACAGTTGCTGGAAATGAGCCAGTTTACAGTGCCAGAAGGAGCTTTGACTGGAGATATTAATATTTAATTAACCTCAGTAGGAACTGTAGAAATACCTGCAGTTAGAAATAGTTATGTATAAACCTGTATTTAATTTATACACAGGGTATATTTCAGAAGAAATAAAGCAAAGGTTCTGAAAGAGAATCAGTTTAAGGGATCTGGGAGAAAAAGGATTGAAGAAGTTTAACGCTTAGCTTGGACATTGCTTTCTTTTGAGAATAAAGGAGAAAAGGAATGACAACATTGGAAAAGCAAATCAGTAAGAAGACAGGTGTTATAAAAAGGATGCTAAAATCAGGTTCATAAGCATAAGAGTTTCAGAGCAAAAACAGGCAACAAGAGCAAGATATCTGGTAGAAGTTTAGGTACCTGTGCCTGGTATTAGATACTGAATCAAATACCAGACACAGCTGGCAATACTGTCCTGCACATAACAGCTCTGGAGCTGACTGACTACCACACGCAATAGCAGTGGTTTCACTAGTCAGCACACACAACAGTTAACCAGAGCTGGTGATGCTGATGGGACTGTGCTGCTCCTTTTGGACTTCATCAGGGGGAAACATGGACAAAACTGTAAAACTGCACCTTTACCTCATGTTAAATCTCTGAAGTTACATGAAGAGATGCTTTCTCCAACTGTTTTTCAAACTCACGTTTCTGCACTGATGTCAGGGGTTTCATCTTGCTGCCCCCTTCCTCCCCACCCCCACTTGCTGCATTCACACATATCTGATTGTTTCATACTGGATGTGTGCTGAGGAGCTATGCAATTCTTTTACTTGACAGGATTGTGATAGAAAACTTGAACATGAAATCCAAAATAGCACAATTTTGTATGAAGTTGCTACTGGAACTAGATGGTTTTTAAGGTCCCTAACAACCTAAATGTTCTAGGATTCTGTGAAAGTTGGTGACACAGACTTGTGTGTAACCAAACCCACCTCCCAAGAGTCAACAGTCTTACCTTTCTCACCTGCACAACATCAAGGCTTTCTGCCTCCTTCCCATTTCTAAAGTGCAGTGGCCTATTGCACACTCCAACATACTGAAAACCCCATGAGGCAACACAAGTGCGTCCTCTTGGGGAGGGCTTCCTATTTCTAGCTGACATCTTCACAAATCAAGATTTCACATGTTAATTAAAGCAACATTTGGTGAAACACCAAATTTAACTGGGAGGAGAAATAGCACTGTGATAATATGTTTGCTGTCTCATATCCCTTTCCTCAGTGTAACTTCTCCTTTTTGATTAAGACAAAATAGCAAAAAGATTTTAATCCATCCAAGCAACAGTACTTCTGATGCAACTAAAAACATCTGAATTACCCAGCTGAGCTGAAAATCACTTAGAGAAAAACTCATTTTCCAGATTACTTTTATGCATTATTGTCATCTAATCACCTTTCCCTACTTCAAATTCTAAAGTTGTTTCAAAAAGTTAAAAAGGCACAGAAGGTTTTCCACATGAAGCAACTGGGGGCCAAATTTATCACATCTACTCTTTGATGGATATAGTTTGAAGCAGATAGTATTGGAAAATGTTATTTTCAAAGCTGGGGAAGGTGCTCATCAATTCTACTTCTGAACTTGTTGAAAACAGTGCTCAGCCGACTGTGGTCTCTGATTCAATCTCACCCATGCAGAACTCAGTGTGAGTGCTCAAGGCCATGTCAGGACTAACCAGAGCACACAATGGGGAGAGATCACCAGCAGCACCTGCAGAACTTTCTCCTGATTCCGACACACCAAAATCAACATATCCTTATGGCAGTTTGCAACCAGGCTGCCAGACAGTCCTTGGAAAATCCAATCACTAAAAGTTTATTTCTCCTCTGATAATTTTTATAGATAGTTCTTGATTTATAATCAAATCCTCTTCTGCAAGCTCTTCTGCAAGAACACTGACCTATGAAAAGTGGCAGATGTGCTGTTCTGAAGCTATTCCTAAAGTTCAGGTTTAACTCTGCACTGTAAAACCAACAGGCTTACTTGGTCAGTGGCCAAGTTTAGAGCAATGTTTAACCTGATGTTTTTTAAAAGACAAAGCCCTTGAACATATTTTTCAGGAAAAAATGCTGTTGACACATTACAGGTGTAGGAAATGGCATGAACTCAAATATATTTTGAAAAATAAAAAGAAAAATTCATGGCCTAAATGGATGTATTTCCATTCATACCACACTACAATAATTTTTGAGAGACCTGAACAGCTCTATCTGCTCCATCAGCAAAAATTCAATACAAGAATCAACTACAGAGTCTTTAATCTGTTCAGGAAGGAACATAACAAGGTTTATGAAACAGTGCAATAACTGCTTAGCCAAGTCTATACACAGCTATAGAAACTCATCCTACAGTGCAGTTTACTGATGCTTAAAGCAAATAGCAGATGTTTCAAAGACTGAAGCAAGATTTATGCAGCTCATAGACAAGTGGAAAGGACTATAGGATAGCCTTTTCTCAGTCACTCAGATTTATGAAAGCTGATTAGATGATGCAAAGATCCTGCATTTTACAGTAATTCAGGCAGACAGTATTTTCTGCCCTATGTAATGAAAGAAGTTCTATTTTTTTCAAGAACAAGGATTTATTAATTTCAGAATTCAGAGTACCTGTGTCTACAGGGAAACAAATGGCCTATCTGCAGAGAAAGAGACAAGTATATATAAAGAATAAAAAATTTAAATTATTTATTCTAATAGGCTGGGAAGAATACTGTAAAAACAACCTAAAATGTTTTTCAGTAGCCATTCATTTCAATGCACCAAGCTATGATGAGGCCACTTAGCAGGGGAAACCCCATCACTTCAAGACCTAAGGGGTAACTCTGTTTCACACTGACTTCTTCCCTTTTACTTCCTCTGCCAAATTCTTCCTTTGCCTTCAAAATGAAAAAGCTAATAGTATTTACCCCCAAACACTGCTGCAGATTAAACATGTGCCTTTACATCTCAGCTAGTGTAAAGTAAGCATACACATTCAGCTGCTTGTCAGAGTCCCAAGTCTGCCACTGTTAGTGGTGCCACCCAGAAAGACTGAACTAAAAGGTATTTTAGAATCACTTTTCACAACCATGTTAAAAAAATAAAAAAATATAAAAGTATAGATAACAATGTTGCCTGGGCTCATATCACCGACTTCTGAAAAAAACTCAAGAAGGGTGTTTCCCCTTTTCACCAGCAATTAAACATCAAGCAGTGCATCAGATGTTTGCCACAGGAGCCAAAAACGCAGTATTTTTATGGCTTACTGTCCACAAAAGGCTTTGCTCTGTAACCATAAAAGAATCACTATGAAAATCACATTGATAGATGAATTATCACAAATCCATCTGTGACAGGACAAAATTTATATCCTTAAAATCTCTGATTAAGAAGTTCCCGTCATGAAATTAGAACGATGCAGCCTAACTACTCCCACCTTCCAGAGGAGAGAATAATAGTCTCCAGCTGAAAAAAACCAAAACCCCATCACAAAACCAGAACCAGTCAATCCACAGGGATCTTACAAAGGGTTATTGGAGAATACTGTTTTATTCCCTCTAAATCCTACTATTTCATTGCCATTGTTACAGAAATAATTATTAAGTGATGATGAAAGACAAGAGTATTGCCCATTAGGCAGAAATGACTGCCAATTTACCTCAGCTAGAATTAGTGCAATATGCAATTTAATCAAAAAACAAAGGTAAAATAGTTTTTCATATTCAGATGCACTTTAGTACAATTCGCTAAGAATGTGGAGGTGGCAAATAATTTATTTATAAAAACAGAACACAAAGATGCATAGATGAATCTACACAAACACACAAACCTCAAATAGTACATAAAAAAAAAAGTCAACTGCTTCCCATTATCACATGATGTGTACCTTAATGTGTTTTTCAATACTTTTCACTCTAGAGAAATGTGTATGTTTGGGAGCATCTAATTTACATTTATCCTATCAATTTTACCCCATCACACAAAAGTTGCATCTGATGTATAACTACATTCAGAAGTCATCTAGTTTAAGATAAACAAAACAACTTTAAAATGAAACATTTTAAAATTTGAAATTGGAAAATCATCTCTTATACTGATGGCTGTTATTCCTCCAATGAAGTATGATGAACTTGCATAATTCCTTGCTGAAATAATTATTCCTATTTATGACGTTTTAAAATAGCTATTTGGCAACAGTAGTAAAACAATGCAGTCCCAAACTGATGTATCCATTGATTTTAAGACTTCACATTCACTGTTGCAATTATCACATCTTCACAACCTAGAATCCCAGCTAATCTCAATGCATCTAATTCCATCTCCTGAGTTTTAGGTTGTTTTTACTACTAAAGTGTCTATCTCCATTTATCATATGCTTATACTACTTAAATGCTTCTTGACATACAGACTTTTGAGGAAAGTACCCTCTCTTTAAAACACAAGCCAATGAAATTAAGCTGCTTCTGATGTACTAAAACCCCACATGAATAGCATCCAAAAAAAATCCAGTAAGTGGCAGATAATATATTTCTTTGCTTATGACATGTAAGTGTGTCCTAAAAGTATCTAAGTTTTAGATTATTTAAAATGTGCAATTTTACTTTTGGATTTCATGGATTTGACTATCAGATATTTAGTTTCCATGTAATTTTGAAAGACCAGCAATGAGGGAACCAAGCCTCAGGCTGCAGCCAAAAAAAAACAGCGTGCTAGAAGCTGGAGCTGCTGACTGGTAGCTCCTCTGTGGCAACTACCAATAGTACATTGTTATCCATTACAGCTATAAAAAACAGGCAGCTTTGTCAAAGACAACCTAAAAGTTATGCTAAATTCTCTTACATTTCCTTTGACAAAACAATACAGGTTCAGCACAGTGCAGTGACAGGGTATTAGCAGTCGCTTAAAATAATGTTTGAGTTCCATACCAAGTGAAACGGAATCATGAGAGGTGAACCTGAGAAACTGAGAAAGAGAGCACTGCTATACCTTTGTAGCAGGATGATCATAAACTTTTCTTTGACACAAATATTAAAAGTTTCTATTCAACAACTCTGAGTCTTTTGACTATTAGTATCGCCAATTCTTAACAAAAAACTGAGACATAACACATTGCATCAGAGGGTAGTGGGTCCTACTTATAACAACTAAAAGTCACATTTGAGCAAAAAAGAAGATAAAGATCCTTTTTAAAAGGCTGATAAATTGTTTTAGAAAGAATCTTTTGATTTTGAGTGTAATCTCAGTTACATTAAAGTCTGTAGATTATACAAAAGAGCTCAAAGCATGAACTCTAACAGAGTAAAAGCTGCTAAAATACATACCTGTCCTTGCTGCAATGAGATGTGTTGCTTTATCAGGATCATCAGCACTAAGTACGAGATTCTTCACAATTTTAGCTCCAAGTGCTGTGGCATGATAGTGTTCCCGTGTCTTTTCAATAGGGAAGTTTGTCGGGTAAAGTCCACTAAATATTATGGTTACGTCTGCCAAGACTTTACTTTTTAGTTCTGGTACTATTTTTCTGATGTCTGGAATTTCCTCAATCTCTTTTTTCAGATATTTATCATACTTTGTGTAATAATCAGTGTGAACTCGCACAAGGATCTCCTCAAGATATATTAAATGGTCGTCGTCATCTGTATCATCTTCCTCCTCTTCCTCCTCCATGCTCTGGTCTAAGGACTCACCCATTGTAATTCCAGACTGTTCACTAATCTGCGATTCTGTTTCAGCTTCTTTCTTGTCTCCAGACCCATTTCCTAAATCACAAAGGCTTTCCTGTTCACTTTCCTCTTGTGCTTCATGATCAATTTTTTCCTGGAGATTTTCACTAGGTAAAGACTGTGTGTCCCCAGAATGGTTCACCAGACCATCCTTTTTCTCACTCATATCAGTGCAACTCTCTTGCTGCAAATTTTCATCCTGCAGAGGTTGTTTGGATTTCTTCCAACTTCTCTTTTCCTCATTCTCACTATCTGATACAGAAGTGGATGACTTTTTGGTATCCAATCCATCATCACTTTCACTGTCACTAGATAGTTCAAAGTCCAAATAATTTGTTATCTTCTCTTGGGTTTGCTGCTTCTCTGTAACTGTTGTATCAACTTGTTCTGAAAAAATCTGAAATTCTTTTGTATCTGCCAAATCATCAGTGACCTCACCGTCCATTCTGTGACCAATGCTATCATTTAAGGAGTCCTGGGCATTAACTTTATTATGAGAGTTCACATCCCCATCAGATGTTTCACTGCTTACAGGAGTACTCCCATTTGCAGTGCAAGTGTCTGTTGCAGTTTTCTTGAGACCATTACTATGCTCTTCTACACATATAACATTCTTTATTTCTTCAACATCTTTTGCAGAAATCACTGCTGAATCCAATGCCTCAGGTTTTGTGGAGTGGTTTGCTAAGATATGGGCAAGAAAGAAAACATACACATTTTTCCTTTTTTTTCTTCTTTTCAGATTAACCAAAATTTAATTTTCATTGACCTTAAATACAGAGTTTACATATGGACTTAGATTTAATTATGCTTGGAATGATCACTAGGCTTTTCAAAGTTGTTAAAATTCTCTAGGTGTCAATGATTACTAGAAAGGACTCTCAAACATAACAAACATTACTTTTGTAAAGAAGTTATGTAAGCAGCTTTTTTTTCTTTAAATCACAGGTCATAAGTAGTTATTTGTTAACTCTGCAAACATTAAAGAGTTTATCTTGTGTAAGTTTTATGATTACAACTTACAGCAATAAAATAAACAAATGGGGGACAGGTGGGCAGAATTTGCTTCTATCATAAATCCTAATCCAGAACGACAGTACAAGAACTTTATTTATAAACAGCCATGTCTTTCATATTACCTAATTTTCGTAACAAAATAACTGAACTTTAGTCCTTGAAAAGACATACGTATTTTAGCAACACTAAGATGCTACTCATGCTCAATTTAAGACTGATGGAATGCAACTGAAAGTGTAATAGAGTCAAAAACAGAAGAATAGTTTTAGGGTGTGTCCGCAGATGTCTGCGGAAGTAGAGAGACAATTAAAGAACCTGCAGACTTCCAAAAGGTTGCACACAAACGTTCACTGGGAACACTGTGTGAAATCACACTACTTTTCTCCCTTTGTGTGCATGTTCCTGCCCTGTAAGTAAGGACAGGAGTCAATTGTAGAGGTCCCACATCACAGTGACCTGATTCAAGTTGATCATACTATTTCTCTTGTTGTATTGGACACTTCTATTTCAACAAGGGAAAGAGAGCAATGTCACAGGTATTAAATTAAAATAAAACCCAAACCCTTGGCTAAACTGGAAAAAACCCAACAATGCTTTCTTATGAAATTGTGTTTCAAATACATTTTGCCCTCAAACAATTACCAATCTAGTCATGTGTACTTTCTAAATCCATTATGTGTATTACACTGCTGAGCCTGTTGAACATAGGGTTCTTGTGTCAAATGCCAGAACACCATGTTCAGTAGGTGCTAAAAATTCACACTAATTTTATTAGCATGATTTAGACTGGGAGGCAAGCAGATTTCAACATTCATTTTCAGCAGTGTGTTGAGGCCAGAGTTTATTACTTATTCCTCCAAGTCCCAAGGGCAAGGAAGGGGACTGAAGAGGTGAAACCTACAAAGAAGAAAAAGTCAGCATGTTTTACATGGGGGTGTGAGGGAGAAACTGTCACCCTCTACACATTCTTGAAGAGTTTGGTGTACTGCCAAATCAGCTCTCAGCCACAACACTTACTACTGCTTCACTTCTGCTCTGGTTGATGCCAAAAGGAGTGCTGTCTGTAAGAACAGTCTAATTTTACCAAGCTACTCACATTTGTGCTGTCAACTTCAATAGTTTGGGATTGCCCACCTGAGCACAGCTGCAATATTACTAAGACCATCTCCATGATTTACATCAATCATGTTTGAAAAGTGGACAAAGTTTAAGTGTGGTTTAAAAACAATCTAATTACCTTTCTTCTTCATTTGCATTTCTCTTGATCCAGGAGGTGCATTAATATCTCCTATCCCCTGAAAGTATACATATTTCTTCACAGTTATCAAATTGGGTGCAAACTTCCAAACATCCTCTCTATCATCAATGATGCAAACCATGGAATCTCCACAAGGAAAAAGATCTCTAAGAGACAAAATAGTTGATAAATTAAGCCAGTTTTAGAAACTTATGTAGCAATGAAAGCAATTTCTATTGATGCCCTGGTTTATTATGAGCATGTCTGCAGAACATGGAACTTACAAAAGAAACTTACAGAAAGCCAGCAATATTAAAATTATGGAATTCAAAATACAAGCTTTGAACAAATTAACATTAGTGGATAAAAACGAAACAGCTCTTTTAAAATATGTGTCCCAAACGCTAAAAGCAGAAAACAAGAAACCTCCATAAGAACAAACGATTACAACATTTCAGTCTGGTTTTCCCTGGTTTCTGTCAACCAATAGCCCAAAGTCAACTATCACAAGGTCAATACACTACCTATATATAGACAGGTAAAAGACACAAGAAGAGTTTTTAAAGAGTAGATTCATTCAATCCAATTAATTTGATTGAAACAAAAGTACTACTATCATCCATCACCTAGGAGGAAGAGGACGTAGAGTACTTTAGATGCATATAAAAAACAGAGCAAGCAAAGAAAAAAAGCTTCTCATTTGCTACAGTCAGGTGTGGAGGGGCAAAAACTTTAAGTATTTCATAAAGCTGCATTAAACATATCTTAGAAAAAATCTTGGCTTTATACTCTGAAAAAGATCAGAATGTGAATTTAGACTAGCATATGAATTCAAGGCTCTAGATGACCTAATTTCAAGAAACACTAGGAACAGAAGGTGCTTTTAGCACATTTGAAAGCCAGAATACTAGGTATTCAATTATGAATTAAACTCAAACTGAGAATTTTGGTTTAATTAAAACATCCACAACATAAAAGTCATTATACAAGATCATAAGACAAAGTGGAAATACGGTTGTTATTACAAGAATAAGAAGTTTAAATGAAAACATGATGCCATGGCATCACACTCTTACTGTTCTACTACCACAGAACCCAGTAAGTAGAGGAAATGCTGCAATGCCCAACACCTCAGTTTTACTGAGGTGGTGTTGATATTTAAGAGGCAGACAAAGAAGGATATAAACACATTAAGTGCAGAGGGAGTAATTTTCATTTTATATAGCATATTTTCTCTGTTTGTTGTCATGGTTTGTATAATGCCTATGACCCATATACGTACCTAAGGTTCCCAGTTTTAGAAAATGGATCAATACATTCATCCCTTGACAATATCCGATGGGAAAAAAGCTTCTTTTCAGGGTCCAAAAATCCTTTTGGAAGAAGAAATTAAAAAGTTAATGTTCAAGATGTTTGTTCCTTATTTATATTTTATATACTTCTGCTATTTTAATTTGTGCAACAGCAGTTTAACAGACAATTTTAAAGCATGACATCAGATGGGAGAAAGTATAGTGGATCAGGTATTTGTAGCTAATTCAGTGAGATTAATTTTAAAAATTACCTAATAACCTAATTTTCTTTCAAGATGGCATGAAAACTGAATTTGTGACAGCCAAATAAATAAGGCTGAAAGAGAGACAGTAGGAGATAGACACATGATTTTTGCAACTTATATTTATCTCTCTATAATTGGTTCTTTAAAGCTAAATGCTCTCCTGAGCTCATTATGCCTAGGGACTGCAGAGAAGTCTCACAAGAGTTGGCAATGTGCTGCAATATTTAAGCACGGTATGAAGTTAAGAGACAGTTCCAGCCAGAGCTCTTGCATTTGTAGGTTTTAAGTTGTACCTCTAACAACTACTTCAATACATTTACACATAATGAATATATCCTGGGACTTCTAGAAATATTTAGGCCCTGCTGTAGTAACTTTTCTGACTGCACTCTTTAAAAAAAAACAAACAAAGAAACAAAAAAAACACCCAAAACCAAAACAGAAGCTGTGCTAGCTGATCTTAAAGCAAGATAAAGTGCTATTATTTAGGAAAATGATGGCTAGGGTGTACAAACACACATGCACATGCTTCTGAACCTAGTCTCCAGTAATGAAGTTCACCTTCGTGAGCTGATCGCAGCCACATAATTGCTTAGAAAGAAACTGGCATATTACATGCTAACCTGTATTTTTTGTTTTACTGAATTTGTACTGAAACTAGTATCAATTTCTCATTATTCTTATGACTATTACAAGGCAGTCAATACTTACTTGGGAACCATCTTTTCAAGATTTATTGTCTTTTACTTTAAATGATGGCCATATTAAAACCAGAAACAGAATTCAAAATGAATACAGACTCTATGGACCAACTTTAATTTTCTTTCAAGGAGCTCAGATTTGCACAGAATATATGCTCAACACCTTTTAACAGTCTAGCTCCCAAGAGTACCTTAAATTGGGACTTCAAAAACAAAGTTTAAAAAAAACCCTAAAAATCAGTCATCACTTCTGAAAGTTGATTCTGTATGTAATTAATATTGATGTGTAATTGGAATAACTTAAAACCCATAAAAGCAAGAAAATTCTGAGTTAAGGACAGAGGTTCAACCTTAACTCACCCGACTATGCTTAAGAATTGCTGCAAACTCGTAGAATCATCCCCTGTAGTGAGACCCTTGCAGTACCTAGGCATAATGAATTGAGAGAATTAGCTATAAAGATTTATTGCTGTACACACATATACTTTGACAAACTAAAAAGGCTGTCACACAAGTTGCTGTTCTCCTCAACAAAATTGTCTTCTGCTAATTGTCTGAATACACAGGAACTCTCTACACTGAATTAGACAGAAGTGCACTGATTACATAGCAAAACTTCACACATGCTGCCAAGCTAAAACTGTAAGAAAAATGAAGTTGAACTAAAAAGTCCAAATGCAGAAAGCCTGGCTGCCAGAGATTAGAGATAAGGTAGCATTCCAAAGCTTCACAGTAACGCTTTATCGCTAAACTAAAAATACACTGAGGATAGAGTTCATCAAAGATCCAAAGATCCATCTGCAAAGACACAAGCCCACCATACGAGAGTCCAAAGTTAAGCTACCTGAGTAACAACACAGAAAACAGCACTGGTCTCTTTTAAAGAAGTTCTTTCCAGGTCAAACTGGTTTCTTTCGGATGTTCCCCAGTCAACTAAATCAACATAACAAACAATTTGATGTTTTCACATCTCAGGGAAAGGGCATGTAACATTTCATTAATTTCATAATTTGTTTTCTTCAACACACCAGGTACCCACCAAAGTCACTCACTCTTCTCTGCAGCTGGACAGCAGAGAGAAAATATAATGAAGGGTTCATGGGTTGAGATAGGGATCAAGAGAGACTGGGACAAACTAAGCCAAACTGAGATTCCACTTAGTCTCATAAATTAGACACTGTGCTAAGTATGCCCCTAAGTTTCTTGAACAAACTGAAGACACTGTAATTATCCTTCACCACATTAGGAGAGACTATCCAGTAGACTCACCTAGCAGAGACTAATGCCCCAGTTGTTTGTTTCCCACCTCAGACTGGATCTTTGCACATAGACTTACCAAAAAGTATTACCTGCTCTTAGATAGACTCTCTTAGAAAAGAAAATTCATAAATAAGTAAAAAATAAGTTAAAACCATCAGAAGATACAATGTTGAAAACTAACTAATATTAAAGATGTCTCAAATCTTAGAGAAAGATTGAATTAAATACCAGTTCCCAGGAGAAGTTATACAACAGTTGGAACCAACAAGAATTTGAATAAGTCCTTTTATAAATAAAACTAAAATTGAATTTCTGAAGAATCAGGTTACCTTCAGTTCTACTTGAGATTCTACTTTACAACCTGGAAAGAGCTGTTGACCCAGTCTTTCAAAAGCTAGGACAACTTCAGACACTGGTGATTATACATACACACTGTATACATTCTGTAATATACTTGCTGTAACAAATCATACATATGAATGCTCTCAACTTGGTCGTACTTTCTAAATTTCATTGTAAATCTGGAGTGATTTCACATTGCTTTATTGTTACTTAATAGCTTCTGAACTCAAAATTCTCTGTGGCATTTTACAACTAGTTTTTAAGCTGACATCTGTTTTAAATATACCAAACTTCTCTTATAGAGAGTAGAAAAACCAATTAAGTAACAATTGCTCAAAATAATTATTTAGTAGATAAATACTCCAGGTAGCTCTAGATAATAAAATCCAAAGCTCATCTTCATAAACATACTACCAGATATCACTTTGTAAACATGTCAAACTAAAAAAGGGTTTAAGATAAATTATTATTATTATTTCAGCAGATATAAATAGTGTTTACAAATATCAGCTAATCCCACTTAACAGCTGTCAGGAGTCAGCTGAGATGAGAGAAAAGGACTGACAAGATGTCATCTCTTTTCAAAAGCCTTCTAGGACATTAAAGGAGCAGCTCAGAGTTCAGAATTCACAAAGATATATAGGATGACTACAGGGGACCTAAGCAAACAACCTTTTTCTCATGAAGAAGATCCCCAGCATTTTATTACAAGTTCTTTCTTAATGTAACATAGGGATAACAAAGTATCAAACTGACAGCTCTGTGAGAAACCAATTAACCAACACTGCCATCAAGTGTTCTCTATATGTATCAGCTATATATTTCTCTAGTATTGTGTCTCGGCTGCACGGGTGGAGCAAAAACTGCATCCAGTGCTTGACCACAGACTTCAGCTGAAACGATCACCAGCACTGCACAAATAACCCACTTGCAGTTTGAATGCTTTTGATGAGGTTAAACAGCTTCAGGCAGAAATCCAGAAGTCTGTGGGTGACAGGAAGCAGCAATACCCTAATTTGGTGGCTATTCCCTCTATGGAATAAATGGAGTAGCTAGAGCATGATGAAAGTGTCAGCCTGTGGCAGCACAGGGACTGCAGAATAATCCACACTGGGGCTCAGAGACTAAAATGGGCAGAGGGTCAAATCAAATCACACATTGAGAGAAGACAGGGAAAGCAGTCAGATATCATGAGTTAACTACTCTGCAACACCTCCCTGACTCTGAAGACCATTTGCTACACAGCTTCTGACCTTAGGCCAGATCATGGCACACAGATCCAGGTGAGGAAGACTGCCCCCCATCACTTTTTTACTACCATATACGGAAACCCAGTGCATAAGAAAACTATTCTTTTTTTGCCACAGAAAATAAAAATGCATTCTAAGAAGGACAGAAAGGCACAGATTTGTTCATGCATTAGCAGTACACAACACTTAATCCAGCAGCAAGACTGACAAAGCTTTAGTAAGATTCTTCAAACTACAGTCAGACTGAGTCACATAGAGGCATTCACTTGGATTGGCAGGACAGGACATGCCTTAAACCTTTCAAGGAGTATTAGCTGGAGACAACAAATAAACATCACATTCTGATTACAGAAATATTGTATGTTGTCATTCAGAAGTCTCTTAAAATAAAGACAAGCCTCTATGGCATTTAACATACATAAAGAATTGTTTGGTTTGGGTTTTTTTTTTTTTTTTTCCTAAAGTGTTTAGAGCTAACTAGGATAGCTAGCTCTCTGACTATTTTGGTACCTTCCTTTCTTGCTAAGAAGTGGGGTTACTGGGACATTGTTGTTCGAAACACAAAAAAAGCAAATGTGAAAGACAATTTTAAAAAAAGCTAGGAGACATGGAACAGCAGTATGGATAGTTTGACAGTCATAACCTAAAATATTGTTAATTATGTTGTCTTAGACCAACAGACTTGATAAAGGGAAGTTTGAGGAGAAAATGCTCTTCTGATAGAGAAGACTAAAATTGGCTTTTACCCCATCTTGACAGTTTAAAAACATGGTGTCCCTCCTAACATGATTCAGACCTATACACTTGCATAACCAGGGCAGGTTTCTTTTATGCTTCTTGGAAAAAAGAAAACATTTCAGCCAGTGACACACTCAATAGACTACTACCATTATAATTCAAACACAAATTTTCACTTGAGAAAATATTTTTAAGTTCTTGAGAAAAATACATGAAAATATTGCTAGATTTTTGGTCTTCATGAAGTAAGTGTATTTCAGTTACAGGAAACAAACAGAACTGCTGTAAATAGATTTGTAGCAGTAGACCTTCCTTTGGTGAAAGGAAACCACATGGGGGCGGCGTTCTTCACAGGATGAGATGATGTCACACTGTTGAATTTTACAGAACAGTTACAACAGATTTGTAAGACAAGTGAAGTTGCAGATCATTCTTAGGGTCCATCAACATAATTTCTTACCTAATACGAAGGCACTAGTTATCCTGATTCTCTAACCATCAGTGAAACAAAGCAGACTTGATGGGGAAAAAAAGGATTATTTCTAAAATTACACGCCATACAGGCACTGCCTTGTAAACAAGCTGAGAATTCTACCCATAGGACTATTTAGGAGGTAGCTTTGCACAAAACAAAGAACAAATACTTGAAAACAACTGCATAAAGAATATTAATTATATGAGTATGAAGGCAGGGTAGATAAATATTGTTAAATGTAACATACTACTCACCTGCAATTGTATGTGCATACAGTCTACTGCCAAAAGTAAAAACATGCAATTCATAGAGCTTGGCAATTTTTTCTAGGAATTCCTTACAATGAGGACGCAAACGTGTGTGCAACATAGGCTCACCTCGACCTAACTGGAAATGAAATATTCCCTAGAAGAAAAATCATGTTGAATATTATCAAAATAGCAAACAAAAATGTCAGCATTCCAGAGCTACCCTCTTCCCTCACTTCAGGACCACTTATTTGGTCCTACTAGATCAAAGCAAGTTTTGGCCACAAGATTATGTGGATGAATAAAATCCAAAGCATATTTTTGCTCTGTGCCATGCAGTCCAACAATAAGGCTTTCAAATGCAGGAAGCTGTACTGTTGAAAAATTTATGATGCAGGTGCCTTTCTTGCAAATCTTTACTTATGGGAAACCAATCTGAGAAACTTCTCAACGTGCTCATTTCAGAGAATTTCAGGATCTCACTACAATCAATACTTCACAGTGAATTTCTGATAGACTCATTTCAATATGCATTGAGCTCAGAGAAAGTATTTTCTTCATCCAAAAATGTCTGTCTATGGAAACAGCATCAGAGAGCAAACCAGGAAGGAAGCTTACAGATAAAGATCCCAGTTCAAGACCTCACAATATTTTAGAACTTATTTTTCTTTAAACCATGAATTTATACTGATAGAGGCATAGCCTTTCAGAGAGGCAAGGTTTTTTAATCCCTAAGTTGAATATTCACAGTTCCCTTTCCTCTTAATTGCAATGTACGTTTGTAGCTTGCTTTTTCCTAGCAATTGTGAACATATGCTGAGACTGCTGGACATGCAAGAATAGCAAGAGGAAAGAAAAGAACTAAGCAATCACAGTTTGCATGATATTGATGTTTGAGTTTGCATCCTCTTGTTCTTGACACTGTACACATTTCAACCTGTTTCTTGTTTTAGAGCTTCCAAATTAGAAATGGTACAAGCCAATAGCCCTTGTCAGTTCAATAGCAAGTGTTTCATGAAGAAATTAAACCATAACACACAACTTCTCCCCTTCTCACTTCCCAAAAAAAGATTAAAAAAAAATCCCTACACATACTCATGGAATGACAGACATAGGAACACACAGGATTGCTCAAAAAGGGACTTTGAACAGTAATTCACTGTATCTGCCTCAGACTTGGTAATCACATTACTGAGTACTCAGCTTGTGAGTATGCCACAGAGGAAGGAAAGCAGAGATTAAAAATAGCTACCTGAACTATCTCTCAAAATGATTAAAAAGGAAAAGTGCAGGAAAGCATGAATGGAAGAAAGAAAAACGTCCACTTAAATGTAGAGAAAAAGGAACATATTATAGAAGACTTGTTTCTCATTTTCTTCTTCAACTACAATTTTACCTAACCAGAGAATGTTCTGTTAAAGAACCATCATTTAAATATTGCCAGAAATATTCCTATTGTTATATTGGATTGAAAGGTAACCCCAAATACCTTATTGGACATTTGCTGGCAGTGCTGTTCTGTAGTATGGATTAATGTCTGGTCCAAATCTACCATGAGTACCAGTTTTCTATTTCGATGTAGTCGCTGCTGATCTTCTCTTCCCAGCTGCTCAGCTTGCTGTAACAGAAATATTCACTGCTAAGCTTAGCTTCATAGAAATAAATTAGGTCTATCGCCTTTTGTATACTGCACACATCAGAAGCCCTTCTGCTACAAACTAACTGCACAAGAAATGATGCCTCAACATAACTGTTACAATGGCAGCTGTAGAACAATTTTTTTTTTTTTTCAGAAAAAAAATGCTTTCAAAGTCTACTCTCAGATCTTTGGACATTATTAACTCTTAAAATCCAAAAACTCAACACAAAACTTTCAAATGTAGCAAATAAGTAACCACTGATTTAATTTAAGGCCCAGTGTCCTGATAGGAAATAGCAGTAGCTTTGAACACAAAGGAAAATTCATCAGTAGGTGTGAGAACTTTTCACTGCTATGTCCAGCAATTTGCATTAAGTACAATGTCTGAAAACTCCACACTAAGTATAAAGCTGAAGCTGCTGGTGACCAAAATTATATCTGTGAACTTCAAATTACAGAATGTATGCCTTCAGACATAAATAGCTAAGATTATGCAGTGCCACACAGGCACTAACATTAAGACCTTATAATCCAGTAAATATTTACTCCTCCTGCACATATTTACAAACTTTCCAAGTACCACGTGAAGTTCTCGGTTCACCTGATTGACTTGTGATAGCAAGTTGCAGTGTTACCCTCAAGAGAGCTGAACTTAAAAGTAAAGTTAGAGCACTACAAAGCAGCAAGGATCAAGTGCAAACTGCCTTTTGAAACACTCCTCTATGATGGGGACACTTCTAACTGCTTACATCTTCACAGTTCCCCTCACTGGTGTTCTTTGACAAATTACCAGAAAAAAAAAAAAATCAAGTAGTAAAATAGAAAAGTAAAAAGAGGCCAGGTTGATAAAGAAGATAAACAGAGTGTTCATCTTCAAAATAAACATGCTCCTTCCCCCTGCACAAACTGAGGGATAAACAAGCATATTTTGATAATTCAGATCAATGTTTGAACTATTAATGAATTCAGAATACTTGGAATACTTGAAAAATAATGAAATAATTTTACCATCCAGGTAAGTTGCAGCAAATTAGCTCCACTACATCTAGTGGGTCAATTTCAAGGTGAAAGTTAAGGCCAGGTTTCAGAGACATTGCAAGCTTTGAACAGATGTCAGCTAATGGAACTTTTCACTAACTGTTCACTCTTGGTGACAAAAATGTTCAACCATTAAGTTTACAGGCTGCTGTCAAATTGACATCTTTGCAGTATACAGCTCTAAAAAACACTAGTATAAACCATGAGAAAAAAATCAATCTGCACTAAGATCAACTTGTTCAATCCCAAATTCCTCTTCAAAGGGATGCCAAACTTCCTGTATCAAGTACATACAACATTTACAAAACTACTTTAATTAGTTTTCTCAACTGTGGAGCTACTGTGAAAGATGTGAACAAGCATCATGGTACTTACCTCAGAGCTAACTTTCAGTTCTGGGACACTATGAACCATTGATACAGTTGCTGTGGATAATGGTACGCTCTGTTTTCCATTCTTGCTTCGTATCCTAATCACATAGGGAAAAGAAACCTCAGATGAGAGAATAACAGTTTAGTGAAATGCTAAACAGACTAAAATCTGTAGCCTCAAACTAATCACCACCAAAAAATTATAAAAAGAGCTATTTTAACTAGCACACTCTTTCAAATTCTTGCTAATGCAAGCTACTAGACAAAATGGATTGAGATCAAAGAAGCTCACCAGAAAAACCTGTGCAAAAAGTTACTGTATTAAGTTATACTTCGATACAATTGTTTTGTAACACATGACACTAAGATGAAACACATCTATGTATTGATTTGCATCAAAAAACAAGCTATTAACTAGGGAAAACTACCAAATGACTCACATTTAAAACTACTCAGCTTTTTTTTTTGTTTTGGAATCACTCAGCATGCAATTATCTACTTGTTTTCCAAGCCAGAGTATGAAAAATATAGGCGAAGTTGTTCTCTGCACACAGAGTGACTTACAGGTGACTGCTGCCTCAAAAATACCATTGAAAAAAAAAGATGCGTGCATATACAGATATCAACGCACAATAGGTGTCACCCTTGTGTGCATACATATATGTAAGACGGAGTGTGGGTGACTGCACACATGAGTACAAAATTGCTTGAAAACTGAGCAAATAACCCTGTATAAGACCCCTTTCACTAGCTTACATCAAACAATTTATTGGAAATTCTGACATCTAATTGATGATGCAACAATATTAAAAAAAACCTGCCATACAAATTTTGTCCTAGGTGACACATGCACATCTTTTAATTCTCTCATGTACCAGTCCCATCAAGGACAAGATTTGGTATCAGACCTACAACAAGAGTTAAACCAGATTTCACTTTGTGACAAGCAAACTGCCGAGGATCAACTGTACTGAGCTGAGTTGAGGCAAACACAACCACAGAGAGGTATCTTTCCCCATACAATAGTGTATGGCAGCATTGATGTCCAGGTACAAAAGTATTTATTTGGTCTGAAGTCTGTACATTTTAGCATCTTACATCCTTTGCTTCAGAGTCCAGAAAACTTAATCTTCAACCTTAAATGGCATTTTAAATGAGCCTTTAAAAATTATTAACTGTTTTCAGACCACTAGTTGTAGGACTACTAAGAACAAGAAAAGCATCAATGCTTTTGAATTGTCTTCTGACGTAGGCTCAGGAGTCATAACAGTATTTCAGATGCATAAGCCATTTTGTGTAAAATAAAGACACAGACATAAGACATAGTAAGAAGTATTAAGTGAATAAAACTTAATTTGCTGGATACCTTGAATTTGTCTGGATTTATCATATGAAACGTTAACAGTATAGCAACATTTAGATGTGACTGTATTCAAACCTCAAATCAAGTATTCATTCAGGACAGAAAAAGCCCTACTCATGATTATCCTAACTTTGCTAGGTTTGCCAAATAATACTTGTTTACAAAATATTAATATTTAACTTTAAATTAAAAATTACATCCAAACATTAACCAGACTACTTCTTGCATAGCACTCTCAATATTCAGTTCACTTGCACTGGTTTGTGGGTTCACAAAGTAATTCTTAACAATGAGCATGAGTTAAAATGAAACCAAAGTATTTCCAGCCAAACAAAATGAGTATGCAACATTAATTTATAAAATCCCGGCGATTATACAGCTTGTTTTGGAACAGCTGTTGAATTAGTAATTTGATATGCATAAGAAACATATTCTTTACCAAGCAATGAGACACAGCAAAGGAGAAAGATCGCCCTTTCAAATCATCTTTTGAATTTGCTTTCTTTTTTTGCCCAAGGCTGAAATTCCTTTAGTTCCATGGCAGAATATTTCACAAAAAATTGAAAACTGTTAAGAAGCCTTAAATCGAAAGCACTAGAGACAAGCTAGCTCCCATTCAGACACAGACACATGAAGCAAGGTCATATGAATGAGACTGCTATTACCTCTCAGCTATTTGCACCTGCATAGATAAAGTGCTCAGGTTTACTAAGTGAGCCTCTGTTGACACACCATACAACTCTCAGTCTCTGGTGAATACATGGAAAACAGTGTGATGAGAATTTACCTCTCTACACATGCTCCTTATATTTTCTACCTGTTACCCTACATGACCTCAATGAAAAAAGAGCATGCACAGTTCTTAAATCCTAAATGAGTGAAGACCTCAGAGCAGCCTTCTCTTTACAACCTTTAACAACCTGAAGGACCTAAAAGAAACCTGGAGAGGAACTATTTACAAGGATGTGTAGAGACAGGACAAGGGGGAATGGCTTTAAACAAAAATGGGTACATTTCATTGGCTGTAAGAATAAAATCGTTCTCTGTGAGGGTGATGAGGCACAGGAACAGTTTGCCCAGAGAAGCTGCAGATGTCCCATCCCTGTTTAAGGCCAGACTGGATGGGACCCTGAACAACTTTGTTGACTGGAAGGTATCCCTCCTCATGGCAAGGGGGATGGAACTAGACCAGCCCAGGATATTTTATGACTCTATTAGATGAGAGAAGGAAGAGTTTGAATTCCTAATCAGAAGCAAGGAGAAGTTGGGAAAAAAAAAGCTGACAATACATACTGAGTTAAATCTTGGCCACATTCTGCACACAAGCCTTTCATAACAACAGGATGGCTGCATCCTTCCAGTCTCACCAAGACAGTCCTGAAAAAGACACAGGCATTCCATTTACAGAAGGCAGATTACAGACATGTAGATTAGTAATGCACAGATTGAATTAATTCAAAGAATAAATTCTGGTTATGACTTGAGCGTCAGCCCCTTAAGATACATGCTTTTGCCACAACATGGTGAAAAAGACAATCATCTATATTTTCAAATTATTAATTTTCACAACTTTAGAAGCCATTGAATCATATACTAAGGTCAGTTTCTAACTACAGTTTAGCAAGGAAGTTCAATGAGAACAAGTATTGTTTGTCCAGAAACAGTTTACATTCACTTACATACAACTCCCCATGAATATCCTACTGAGCTACATGGTAATGAAAACCAAATGCAGAAACTTCAACATCACAGAACAATTCAGGTTCTTTTTAAAATCACTGAGTTCAGCCACTAACCTAAGACTGTCAAGTCCACCACTAAACCATGCCTCTAAGCACCACATATGCATGTTTTAAATTCATCCAGGGATGGTGTCTTGACCCCTTCCCTGGGCAGTCCATTCCATTGCTTGACAACCCTTCCTGTGAAGAAATTTCTCCTCATACCCAGTATAAATCATCCCCAGAACAACTTGAGGTAATTTCCTTTCCTCCTATTGCTTGATACTTGGAAGAAGCAACTCCCATCTGGCTACAGCCTCCTTTCAGCCAGTTGCAGACAGTGATAAAGTCCTCCTTGAACCTACTTTTCTCCAGACTAAACACCCCCAGCTCCCTCAGCTGCTCCTCATCAGAGGATGTCCTCTAGATTTCTTACCAGTTTCACTGCCCTTCTCTGAGCATTGCTCCAGGACTTCAATGTCCTTTTTGTACTGAGAACTCCAAAATTTAACCCACGATTTGAGTGTAGCCTCACCAGTGCCAAACACAGGGGCAGACTAGTTCTATACCAACTTAATCTTATCATTTTCATGGCAGACATATATTGCTTCAATCTTCTCATAAAAATATTTTGATTTCTGATCCTTAAGCCCTGACTCACCACATCTTAAAATAAAGACAAAGGAACTGATATTTTATTATATCTTTTAAACAATGGCTAAACCAAACCAGAAAATAGAGCTGGAAACAGAAGTGTGACATTCACTATTCCAAACTCTTTAGAAGACAAACTCTACTTTTCAGTTGAATAGTCTAACTAAAGTATTCCTCATCCAGTTATCAAAATTCCCAGTCTTGAAAATATCATTATTTATTTTCTCTCAAACACTTAAGAGTCACTATAAGAGACTTGTTTTCTTCATTACAGATAGAAAACTGATCTTTCAGACTTCCTATTTTTAAAAAATTCTAAGAAGTAGATAGCAGTAGTTCAGCTACTACAAAATTTCACCAACTCCATGATAATGAGCTACAGCATCTCCCTAATATTTTTAAAAAATTAAAGGTCAAGGAGTTAAAAAAAACCACAATCAAAAAGCAAAAAAACCAACAAAATCTGAGCTCTTTCATAAACTGACTGTAGTGCTTTAAGTGTGGCTTCAAACCTGTACTGCAATAAGCAGACTGCAACACGAAGAAAACTGTTCTGCATGCCCAAATCTCTCATTCATATATCTGACTACTAAGCATTTGGGAATTCTAAGCAAAAATTCAGTTTCTAAATAATACCTGCAACTGCTTACTTGCAGCATGTCCCTTATTCTTCAACAACTAGAAGAATGATGACTCTACTAACAAAACTGCATTCACACCCACAGTGAGGATTATTTTCCTCTTTGAGAGCAAAAACTAGATTCAGGTCAGGTTTATTTCAAAAGAAGTTTTCACAAGCCATTATACTACCAGTATTCCCATTTACAAAAGTGCAGATCTATGCCCTTCTCACTGGCAGCCATTATCTGCTTGGAAATTACACCGCCTCTTCCTGTGTAGGCATCTTAGATCCTTTTCTTAAAATATGGTATGTATTTCACAGAAAACAAATGACAAGTCTTGGCTTTTTAAAAGAACTGCACAAGACAAAGTATTTTAGTGGCCCTTCACTAGTGGCAATTCACTGCATGATTATTTCACAGATTTCACAGAATTTTGGTCTCCTCTCATCCCCCATGTTTGCATTATTTCCTTTGACTCTACTCTCCACTCCCTTTGACAATATCTCTTTCTGTCTTTACTTTGATTCACTGCTAAGCTCCTTTTTAGGCTACCAATGCACGCTAACGACCATGTCAGAATTTTTCATCCTCACCATGTGTTCAGTGTATGAATCACAAATTACAGACACACCTAAAAGGCCAAAACTGTCCCACAGTACAAGGTACAGAAACACGCTTAAGAGATTACAGTGCCTGAATTTATACCCCAAATGAATTGGTTTTCAATAGTTCAGAAGAAAAGTCTTTCAATGCCAGCTTAGAAGCCACAATATCGCTAGACATTCTCTACTTTGCAGTCAAGGTAACCTCACACTCCAGGTATGCAACAGGAAAAGCTGGCATACTCCTGGGATGAGATGTGATTCAAAATTGGACATGCAAGAGCAATGATTTTTATAAGAAAATTAGTATTCTAAATTACTCATTGATACTGTTCCTAAACAGCACCTCTGTACCTTATCTCAAACTAAGCATGACCACTAAATAGCAGTTTTGCCCCTGCAAAATCTAAACATAACTAGAACTCCTAGCCACACTTACATGTGCTGGAGATAAAACAAAAAGTACATGATACAAAGTCCTCTGTCATATTGTTCTCTGTGATGCTTAACTCAAAGGACAGAGGAAGAACTCCAGAGCCCTGATAAACTTCTGAGCAACATACAACCAAAGGGTCAAGTTTCAATTACAACTGTCAGGATCTTAGGCAGACATCTCTCAGGGAAAAAGCCCAACACTACTTAGTGCTGCAGAAAGAAAGCCTGAACTCTGCTAAGGTCTAGGCATACTTAAATTTTAGCACATTTATTACTAAAAAGGAACAAACACAGACCTCAAGTAGAATGATTTTTTTTTTTTTAATTTCACATCTGGAAGCTCTCCTTTTACTCTTGAAGTGAGGGCTTTTCAAAATGTAATGGCCAAGATCAAAGCCAATTATCAGACAAAAGTGAGCTGAATCAAAGTGTGCATGTCTGATTTTAAATGGCTGCATAAACCAAACACAGGCTCAGGTTTCTGCCTGTTCTCTTCTCGGGGTTTTAAGTGAAACCCATTTAGAAGAACAGAGCCTTTCCCTATTCCATTTCTACAAAGAAAAAACAGATTTCCCCTCCTACCCCCTTCAAATAAGAGGAACTAGGGCACACTTTACTGCTGGCAACATTAACAGCACCTTCATCTTCTTCAAGATCCACACAGTGATAAGCAGAGCTAAATGGCTACTTCAACAATAACATTCCAAGGAAACCACCTCAAAAGGTGCAAAATCTTGTTCTAGTTTTAAAAACTGTCCCAACTGTGCAGAAAAGCTAGGTGAAGCAACTGGGTAAAAACCACTGCACTGTGACAAGCAAACTTCTTTTTCTGAGTAACCATGGAGGTGGTAGATCATTCCAATACCCAGTCTGATAGCTAAATGACTGCAACAGAACCACAAACTACCCACACGGTTTCTTTAGTACAATGAAACTTGAGCTAGTAAATAAGGAAACCTACTCTGCGCCCTCACTCACATTCCTTCCAGATGTACTTGTAAACAACACAGAAATTAGATGTGCCATTAAGGTAAAATTTTACTTTTTGTGGCCACAATTATGAATAGGAACAGATATTTACCAACAGCCTCAGGATGCAGCTGATCATAAGCTCATCACTGTACTCCCAGTACTTATACACACCCTATTTCTAAACCAAGTCTTTTAATAATATCTGCTTTAAATAAGCAGCATGGTAAAGCAAAAAAAAAACAACAACAAAAAAAACCCCAAAAAACAACAACAACAAAAAACAACAACAACAAAAAAAACCCCAACAAAAACAAACAAACAAAAAAACCAAAACAAAACAAGGGGGAAAGCTTTCATGAAATCCAACATGAACATTTTGCTTTTATTAAAAAAGGAAGTCAATGCCTGTGCTAATCCTAAGGCCTGGTCATTACTGTTGACTCCAAATGAAAGAACTTTGTATCAAGCATAACCATGGAACTGGTTCCCCGTAACTGAATTACATTGGAAAGCCAAAACAGAGTTCTATTTGTGCTACACTACAATTGTAGCAACCAGTTTACTGGATCAAGGGAACCCACTGCAAACAAAAAGCATTCCCCTAAACATTTTATTATTGCTTAAATTTTTTTTTTGTTGGTTGGTCTTTTTTTTCAGTATGATCTAACACTTCCAGCAGCAAGTGCAGGAGTTACAGAAGAATAGAAACAAGAACTTGAGAATTTTTTTTCCATAATAAGTTATGGAATTTTTTTTCCATAATAAGTTATGGAAGCTACCTGCACCAGGAAGGGCTGGCCAGCTGCAGCACTTGAGTACAATGGCTGTAAGATGTCTTCATAGTTGTCTTCAGTAAAGCTCTGTATCTTAAGGATACTCAGCATAACACAGGAATAGAGAGGTTCCCTCTGTTACTCAGAACAAGTCTAACCTGACTGTACATTAACCATGGCCTTCTATTACAGCTTGGATTCACTTCCAGAGGCAACAACTCCAATGTAATGCTGCCAGAGAAAGGCAATGGCCTACTTTCTTTACTCCCCACCCTCATGTTTCCTCTGAAAGCCCACCCCCTCCTCTGGTACTACCAGAAAAGACGATTTCAGTACCCTGCAAGGTCGAACTCACCAGTCCTAACCAAGTTTTCTGCTGGTTTTAGAGTTAAGCAGCTGGTAAGACCAGTCCAGCGAGGGTGACCAATCAAAGATGCAAATGTTCCACAAACAGGGCTAAGACGGGGGTAAGACAGACACAGTTTGAGCAACTCACATTTTCTCTCACCAGGCCACTTTGTTAGCATTTATCTTACCTATCTGTGAAGACTAGCTTGGACAACTCCAGGTCATGGAAACCTAAGTTTTATTTATTATCTTTAAGTCTGCTTCAAGGTACCATGCATTGGCATTGAAAATATAGTGCAAATTCACAAGATGAAGCTGCTGCCCTGCACTGACTTGTACCATGCGAGTGCTGGCAGCCAAGCAATTGGTGGGTTTCCTCAGGTCTGTTTGGTATAGAGAGACATCAAATACCACAAGAAACACACAGACCAAGTTGTCACTGCAATCCCTTAAAACTGCTGCCCTCAATCTGATGCCATGTGCCCTTCCAATTTGCATCAGAAGATGTCTAAGTGTACCAACGCAGCAAAAGGAGATGCTGGAGTGCAAGTGAATAGAAGTCACTGCCCTGGGTTGACAGAATGCTCAAGGGGGTGTTACTGGCAAACTCTCAAGGGGTAAAAATACCAAATGAACACATCTTCAGACCAATGATTATTAATACCAACCATTACTGAATCAACCAACTGATCTAGAACAAATATGAACACATGAACACAAAATCCTTTAGTTGTCAGATGAAGTTAGAATCAACCTAAAGCCTGCTTCTATATTTTCATTTGTCAGATTTCTGAAACACTGACATCTTTGTTTGCTTACACAAGACCAGTATTTTATGGTGTGTCTGCAGCATTTAGCACCCCTACTAAGAGCCCTTATGATAAATTTATGTCAAACCACAGCCTTTGTTACATAGCACTCCAGTTTTGTAGCAAGGATATTTTCAAAGCCTGAATCACCTTACTCTCACCATGTAAGAGTATTTAACAACTGGATTTATATATTTAACTCTCATTAATATCTGTGAGGAAGCAGAGAGAGTCCTTGAATAATTTATTAAAAATACCAAGTATTCACAAAGACACATGGCCCTTGTTGCTACAGGCAACACATGGCCTACAGCCTCTTGAAGCTGTTGGAAGAAATGTCCACTACAGCAGCCACTTGACTTACACTCAAGGACAGCAAACACACAGAGCTGCATTTCAAATATGTATGAACCCCAAATGCCTCACCCAAACAAGTCAGGCCTTTTGATAAAATCCCCCAAAACCTAAAGAAAACCCCCATACCCTAGCCTAGACAACTAGGTAACAAATGTTGTGAGCAGCAGCTCACAGAAAGCACAGTTCACACTTGAAGGCATCATCTCAGTTCTCCAAAGCTAATGGAGAAATTACTGGTCTTGAGATTATTTTTCCTCTGTTAAATACAGACTATTCACAACTAGGAGTTAATGTGTTGTGAATTTTCTTCTTCTACTTTGCAGGCAAAATACCTATTCAGGTTGAGACTAAGGTCATAAATGCCAAACACAGAAACACAGGCCCGGAGTTTCTGGGTTTTATTTATAATCCAAAAAACATCTTAAGCTTGAAGTAAGTCTACTTCCATGATTTGCAAGGCTTTAAGTATTTCCATTTACTTCTGGAGAAGAGTTTGCATTACAAGCAAGGAGATAACTCTGTTTCACCTTCTATGCAGACATCTGTGAACAGCTTCTTGCATGTTTCAAAAAGCCACTTCTACAAGTTAACAATGTATAATAAAAAGGTACCAAAAAAACCAAACAAATGGGCTTGCAGTGCCCTTTACATAAGATCTAGTAAATCTTTCAAACATTATTTACCATGTGTTTTTTATTTAGAACATTTTAAACCAGAAGAATTATTACTTAGGAGAATTCAAGACTAATTTTTTTTTGAAGGGAGAAGGTAAAAACAGTTCTCAGTGCTTTTACATAGAACCCCTTTAAGACACAGAATGAATTCAGAAGTGGAAAAAGATGCAAGCCTGTAACTCTGTAACTTGTATCTGTAGCAATAAGTACTTCTAGTAATCACAGAAGAAAACAGGCTGTCATAGCTCAGTAATTAATTTAAGCAATAAACAGTTCTGCAGCCCACTCCCCCATTATTGTTGTCAACTGCTGATATTACCTTTACGAATTTGCTTTTCTATTGCCACTTCTCTCTGACTGCAGTGTTAGTCATGCAGCGGTTCTCAAATACCTGCTGCAAAACTCCACCTGGGAGTTGAGGAACATCCATCTGACAGCAGGATCAATCCAAATCTATGCGATGAACCCTAGCAATCTAAGTGGCACTTATTAAAAAATTTGAAGTGACTGAGTAGTGACTGAGTATAGCCTGTAGTGACTGTATTGGCAGAACAATAATTAACCTAAACCTGCAGTTTTCTCAAACCACACATGGCATTACACATCAGTTACTCAAGAATAGTACTCGCAGATGAACTGCTGCAAATCCAGACAATAGTCTTGGACTAATTCCACTGCTGACTAATTTTTGTTTTTTTCAGGCATACCCCTCTCTCTCAGATAAAGGCACGTAATTTCCCCTTATCTCCGACTAACTTACCACTGCATTCCTCCTACACCCAGTTAAGATCACATGTAATTACCAGAACAAATCTGGTTTGCCTCCTGCACCTGTAGGTTCACATCTAGAGAAACAGCAACAGATGAACACCAAAACAGCCTGGACACCAAAGCAGAGAAAGGTGACTGAGCATTTCAAACACAAACACACAGAGCTGACATCAAAACTATAAAACATGGGGCTTTACTTCTTTCTGTGCAAAGAAATCTGGGAGGATCCTGTCATCTCTCCCCCTCTGCACTGGAAAGCTGCATCTATTAACAGAATATTACACCTTCTCCAAACATTTGATCACTTTTCCCACTGAAACCACATACTTACGCAATTGCAGTCCCTTTGTTACTTCCAAACAACAAATAAAACAGGAAGAGGCTTACTGCAGGATGCACAATCCTCAAGTCTAACAGCTTCCTCCTGTCCTTTCCCTTTATAGATACTGTGGCAAACTGATCTGGACACTACATCCTGTGTGCTCTCCTCTGGGACTTGCTGTTAAACCAAATGAACACAGTTACATAGGAAAAATTAACAACTCTTAACGCCCTTAAGAGCAATTATGAACCAAACTGTCCTAAGTTACACCACAGTGCTCAAACGAGGAGCAGTAGCTCCACATTTGACAACAACCATATGACAGCAACAGCATCATGTGAACCCAGAAACCCAACACACTCTGAAAGCAGAGGACAATAGCTTAGAAAGCAGCTCAGTTTTAAGTGTGATAAATAGCTGTAAAGTTGATGAAGTTCTCTTCTTGAGCAATGCTTTCCTTGGCTAGGGCCACCTGCCCCCCCTTGGCCCTTCTGAGAATGAGAATCCACAGCATTCACTCCACTAAGCTTGGACCAAGACCTTTTCGACCGCTGTGAAGCCTTAGATGCCATTTTTAAACTAGAAAACACTAGAAAGCAAACAAATAGGCATTATTCAATTCTACTGTATCAAAATCACTGCCTTATGCTACACTGTTTCTTAGAACAGTTGTAGAAAAGCCATTTCAGAGGGTTTTTTTTTTTCAGATATTAGTGCAATAGTCACCTGGCATTATCCCAACTCTTGTCTTAAAAAAGGAAGCATTTCCTTTAACACAGCAACACTGTGTTATAGAAAACCAGGGGAGCCTTTCCATCTTCTAAAGCCTTTTTAAGACCAGCAGTCTCTTCTGCTGGTGACAGTTCTACCCTTCCCCCGTTTCCAATTCTGTAGGTCTAACTTCAGCATAACCAAACCTAGACAAAATGTATAATCAAGATCCTTAAACTGTAACCTGTAATGCATTACCTGATGTCCAGGAAGTAATTTCAGGCTCCCCTATTTGCTTTAAAAGGCAACTACTGCCAATTCAGCTATCCATATATAGCAGAAGATGTTAACCTTTGATTTTTTAACTACACAAAATAGACACCTATAAGAATATTTTATAAGTGACAACTTACAATGAATTGTCTATTTTCCAAAAGAGGTCCCAAAAATTCAAAGTTGGTAGCTCTTTACTGAACCTTGAGGCTAGTATGTCCCATCTGCAAGTATTTTTATATACTCTTGTTGATGTTTAAGAATTTGCAATACCATCACCCCATATTCACTTCTATTTAGCGAGTTCAAATGTCTCATTAGCCATTTACCTAAGGGGAGTCTTCAACTAGATAAATCTGACCTTGAAAATCCAAACAGCTGTGATCCCTGCTAGGGATCCTTAAGTTAACACCAAACACACAGTCATCAAATCAGAAAGGTCCAAATAAGCATGCAAGTTGTACTACTGAGGTTGCTCAAGAGAAAAAAAACTCTTTGGGTCAAGACAAACTTTCAGGACAATTCAAAGCTAAAGTCTTGTCGCCCTCTTCCTTCCTCAAACTTTTCCAACCCTTCCTAGGATAAACATCTATGTATTGTGTAACATAAAAATTAATGGTCTCATTGCAGTTCTCCCATAAGAATTTTTGTCCATACCTTTTCTCTTTAGAAGAGGAAAAACTACAGAAAACCACGTTGCACTTGCTGAGAAGAAACAACATGCACACTTGCCTTTGAAAAAGACCAGTTTTCTAAACAACTCTAGTATTAAAGTAAAGCTTAAAAATATCCTAGAGAAATGAGACAGCAATAACGAAGAAAGAAAATCCATTACTGTTGGGGTAAAACTACAATCTATTTCCAGCACAAACATCTACAAACCAATGTTTTTTAAAAACTGCTATAACCAGCTTGTAATTCTACAACAGGATGGATAAAACAGTACCATGAGCTATCTCATTCTGTCTGCTGGCCCATAGATTCACACACAGCAAAAAGTCCTTGAGCACAAGTAAGATGAGCAACTCATAGTACAAACTAAGAGAGCAGAAAATTCCCTGGTTTGTGAGAAACCTTGTAAGGATAAGAATGTTACTAAAGACTATCACACAAAATGCTGAGTGGAACATACACAACCTCAAAAATGTTATTCCCCAGTGTTGACATGTCATTTATTCCCTTGATGACTCTACTGGCATTTACACAATCACTTTCATCTGACCTATCTATGGGCTACTGCTGAAAGGATAAATTACTCCCCCTTTCCCTACACCACACTCCTGTTGAAGCAACTGAACAAAATAAGGGAATTGATTACTATGGCTTCATTTTATAAGAGACTGGGCAGGAAGGATGAGAAACCAAGCCATCTTTGACTATATGATTTCCAACACTCTACTCAATGCAAGCTGAAGGCACTCAAGTTTGAGCATCACTTCCAACCAACTCTCATATTAGCATGAAGCAACCAGGAAACCATGGTCTAAGAAAGCCACACTGAGAAAAACTGCATACACAAGGCTGCTACAACCACACTACTGGTAAATTCCAAGCCTAATGCCTGTTTCCAGCCAAACCTGACTGAGCAGCTTGATCCTCTTAGATAAAGAAGCTCCTACAAGTTTTGTGAAATCATGGCCATGTAAAGAAAAGGAACTTCGTCCTCTACCAGTCAGTAAAATGAACAATCTTATGAGCTTCCAACTTGTTAGGTGCCTAGGAATAGGTGAAAGAGAAGGCAATGAAAGACAAAAGCCCTAATTTAGAACTTGCATCTTTTTCACTATCCAGCTCAACCAAACACCAGAGAGACAGCCTTCTTTTAATGTTTCTTGGTATCACAGTATATGGCAGAAAGGAGTGGGGGAAAATTAAAAAAAAAAAGAGACGCAAGTCAGAAAGATGCATACTGAAACTTACTATAAAAATAATGGGATGAATTCAGGCATAAAAAGGAATTAGACAAGCGATACAGTAAGTTAGGATTGTTAAGTATTATTCAACAATCCTCAATGTTTGGCACTGAAGGTTTTTTTTTAGTCATAACTTCATTAAATATTTGCCAAGATATTATTAAAACATTTGTGTCTAACAAACAGCAAGGTGCTTTTTCCTGTAGTTTGTTAAAAGCGTCACCACTTTAAAATAAACTGCAATTTATTAGCATTTTTTTCCCCTTGGAAGACTGTAAGATACATGGTACTGGGACCTTGGCCTCAACTGGACAATAAACTAGGCCTTGAGCCTATGTGACATTCAATAACCAAAAGAAAATATTATTTTAAAAATATATTATCAAGTTTCTGGCACAAAAAAATACCAAGCAATGACACAAAAATCTACAGTTTTAGAGAACAAACCCCCACCTCTTTCCTGCTATGTTCTCCAAAACCAAAAAATGACAAGTTTTGCTTCACTAGGATCCAGACAGTTTAAAGAAGATTTTTATTACAACACAAATATACTCTGTAGAATAATGTGATTTTTCACTATTAAAATTATGTGGTAAGACACAAAGATACCCAGGTTAAATATATAGGTAATAAATATTTCAGAAGGCTCTTCTAATGTGAACCAAACAAGACCCTTGCAATAGTCTGTCCCATCAGTAGGGCAATCATTTTATATTAGAAATACTTATGTAAATATTTGCATAAAGCATTAATACTGACCCAACCCAGAATCCTGCCATACCTGTAGCAGCTTCAGAATTATTAACCCTGATGGGTAACTGGCACTAATAATACACAGAGCAGTACAGGATTTTTGACATTTTATTTGTTGCTCCTGCTACCCGTCAAAATTACGCTTCATTAACATCAAAGGCCTTTCTGTACTCCTTGTCATTTACAGTCCTAAAAGGTTAGACACCTTTTCTCTCAAGTTTCAGTCTGACATATGGTGCAAGCCTACCACTGCAAGAATAAGCAAAAGCTACCTACTGCCTGCATGCCTTGGGCTCTTCCCTGGGGAAAGTTTGCACCCCTGTCAATACTAAAAAGTGGGTAATAACACTACAAAAAATTAAGTGCCGTAAATGTGCAGAATAACTTTCACGCAGCAAAAGGTTTCATCTCACACTTGAAATAAAAGAAAAATAATCAAAAGTTATAAATACCTTCTTAATTGGGAGAGACTTTTGCTAAACAATGTCTTTATTTACAGAAATATTATGACCTAACTGACAAAGAAGAAAACTCAGCCACTTATATAGTTTATTTTCAAATAAAAAGGTTTGATCAACTTATGTTCTCATGTTCTAATGAAAAGGAAAAATATTTTGAATAGAAACAGTACTTCTACAGTGTTTCAGGGTTTGAAAAATACTTGCAAGTATCTTAGAGATAGATAGAATTCTATCTATCTCTAAGTACTAAATCAACCAAGTTCATTTTTCTAAAGGCAGCATGGCACCTATCATTCTGAATAGTTTGGATTACAAAAAGGGCATATTCTGCAGATGATTAATAACTTTCAGCTATGTTACTTACTTTAATCACACCAGTGTTTTAATAATGCAAAATATTAACACATATTGAAATATTGTTAGTGAAATGTTACTATTTCAATTCCACAAAATGGGAAGCCACAGGCAAGAGATTAAATGTTTGCCAAAAAAAACTTTTAAGTGACCAAAGAAATGCAGTTATGTCTTCAATTACTGACCAGTTCTACTACCCTTAGGGTCATGCTTATTCTGCCTCTTCACTTGAACTTCTCCCTTGTACTCACCCAGTAAATACCACTGCAACAAGCAACAGAGGAACCTGAAAAGTCAGAATTCCAGAAGCGTAATGCCTAGCAATGGTCAATATCAAATAGTCTTTCAGTTGTGTAAGATATATATATTCCAGAAGCCAAGAACAACGGTAATAAAGAACACCATTTATTTTCTAATTGTCTCAAAGTAAGGACTTGCTAATTATAATCAAGTGACTCATGACAAGACAAATCCAGTAAGAACAATGTATAAAAATTGGCGCATTCCAGTCCATGAAGTTAACATTGAGCAAAGCTAAAACTAAAATGCTGCTAAATCAGCAGCAGACTCAGACTACTTTAAATTGATTATATTTCTCACTTAGAATATTTCTAGTTTGGTTTTCCTTCCAAGTGCTTAGCTAACACAATTAAAAACCTAGATAAAATTATCTCCCCTTTTATTCAGTGCTAGCAACATGAATTTCATCATGCATATGGCGGTTTAAAATTTCAGCCTGTACTTTAAAGACCTTTTTTAGTCTGACTTAGCAGTGACAGTACCTTTGGTCTACATCAGTATTAAAGATTGCCCATGCTGCACCAGATGCAAGAGCAGAATGCTGATGCAGCACAAAAGGAAAGCCACCATCTTATCTCAGAAAGATGTATCTCTATAGCAAGAAACACACAGCTTGCACCTCCTTAGTAGCACATTATATGACTGACTGATATAAAAATGCATCAGACTGGTTTTTTCTTGAACCTTTCAGAGCACCCTCATACACATATGTTTTGCATATACTAGTGAATTTCAATCAAGAAAGTTTAGGCCTAGCTGCTCCCACCTAAAAATCAAGAAAACTGCAATCAAAGTAAATAGCTTGCTGTCATAAAACAGAGGAAGTAGATTGTTTAACTGGTTTCCTGCTGAGAAAGAATAAATCTGCTTAAAGTACAGGGTAGCAGGCTATTCGCCCAACTTAACCTAGAAATCTGAGCGTCCCCTATCTATCAGGCATTAAGAATTTAAAAGTCAATAAACATTCAGCTTTATCAAGACAAACTCATTGCTAAACTATAGGGAAAAAAAGTATTTTTTAGTCCCTTGCTCTTCTAAAAGATAAAATCTTGACTGTATTTGTGAAGTCTTATACATTAAAATATCGACAGTATTAAAAACATTTAGACTGCCAATATTACGCGTAAGGTATTTAATAATTTTAAAATGCCTCGCCGCACTGTTGTTTCCCATTAAAATCCCTTCTATGGAGCACAGAATGATCTGTTTACTCCCCGAGTTTTGCACCAACCTAACCGCCAAGCTAAGATAAGTATATTAGGAGAAGAGGCAGTAGGCAGAAACTGATGCACAGGAAGTTCCACCTGAACACGGGGAACAACTTTTTTATTGTGCTGGTGACTGTACACTAGAAGAGGTTCCCCAGACTGTGGAGCCTCCCTCACTGTAGATATCCCAGAACCAGCTGAATGTAATCCCATGCAACATGCCGCAGGGCAACCCTGCGTGAGCAGCGAGGTCGGACCACTGTGGTCCCTTTCAACCTAACTCATTCTGTGATTTTGTGATTTCCAAGTAGTGTTTCCAGTAAGCCCAGTGCTTAGAGAACCCCGACACAGCAGGAGGGACGCAGCGCTCTCTGAGACACAGCTCACTCACACCGAAGGGCTCAGCTCTGAAACACCACGGGTAGTAGACCACGATCCCTCGGCACCTCCCCGGTCGCTTCCTCCTCCTTCTCCTCGCACGGCAGCTTCCCCCCCTGCACATAGCCCCGGAGGAAGGGCCTTTGTGAGCAGAGTCCGGCCCGGCCCCCTCGGAAGAAGCGCGAAATCCACCTCCCGCCAAGGCCGCCCTCGCCGCCCCCGGCCCACACTCACCCAGGCGCGATGACCTGGCCGGGCCGCGCGCAGAGCTCGCGCACCACTCCGGGCAGCTCCGCGCGCAGCCTGCGCTCGGGGCCGCCGCGCTGCGGGCGGGCGGAGGCGCCGCTGGCGGCGAGCGGCAGCGGGGCGGCGGCGGGGCGCTGGGCGGGCGGCGGCGGCAGCGGGGCGCAGAGCGCCAGCACCGACCCGATCTGCACCGCCGCCCCCACCGACACCTTCCACTCCAGCAGACGCAGCGGCCGCGGGCCGGGAGTGCGGATCTCCGCCACCGACGCCGGGCCTTCCGCGCCGACTCCGCCGCCCCGCTCCGGCCGCTCCTCCATCGCCCTGGCCGGGGGCGGGTCGGGGGTGCCCGGCAGTGGGGCCAGACGTGGCGCTGGCGCCGCCGCCGGGGGGGGGGGGGGGGGGGGGGGGGGGTACGGGGCGCCCCGATAGTCACCGGTGGCGCCGACGGTGGCGGGTTCACGGTGGCTCCGCGCAGGCGCCGCGCCTCGCGTCCGGCCGCGCTTAAAGGCACAGGCGCGAGCGGCCCGGCCCGCGGGGCGGCGCGGGGAGAAACTACAGCTCCCGGCAGCCCCCGCGACCCCGCCCGCCGGCCCTGAGTAGCGTCACGGAATCGGAATTGGAGAATATCCCGAGTTCGGACCCGCGGGGATCGTCAAGTCCGACTTGTGGCGCACAGAACACCCCTAGAATTACATCATGTGCTTGAGAGCGTTGTCCGAGTCTTTCTTGAACTCTATCAGGCTTGGTGCTGTGACCACTTCCTTGGGGATCCTGTACCAGTGGTCAGCTGTCCTCTGGCTGATTAACTTTTTATTTTCCTGTTATCCAACTCCCTTGGTTTAGACCCAGCCAGCAGCCACACTCTACACAGCCACTTTCTCACTGCCCTACCAGAGGAACTGGGGAGAGACTTGGAAGGTTAAAAGCTGGAAAACTCGTGGGTTAAAATAAAGACAGTTTAATAGGAAAACCAAAAGCCATGTGCAAACAAAGCAAAACAAGGAATTGATTCACTGCTTCCCATGGGCAGGTAGGTGTTCAGCCATCCCCAGGAGAGCAGGGCCCCATCACATGTAACAGGTTGGGAATACAAACACCGTCACTCCATCCTTCCTCCTTCCTCCCTCCACTTTATTTACAGACCATGATGTCATGTGGTCTGGAATATCCCTCTGGTCAGTTGGAGTCACCTGTCCTGGCTGTGTCTCCTCCCAACCTCCCAAGCACCCCCACATTCATTGCCAGCATGGCAGTATGGAAGGCAGAAAAGGCCTTGGCTCTGTCCAAGTCCTGCTCAGCAATAAAAAAAAAAAAAAAAATTCTCTAAATTATCAGCCCCGTGCTCAGCACAAATCTAAAACACAGTCCCATTCCAGCCACTGTGAATAAAGTTAACTCTACCCTGGCAAAATCCAGGGCACCAATCTAAACCTCCGCTGACACAGTTTCAGGCCAGTTCCTTGGGTCCTGTCACTGGTCACCACAGAGAAGAGATCAGTGCCTGCCCCTCGTCTTTGTGTTGTGAGGAAGCTGTGGACTGAGTCCCCACTCAGTCTCCTCCAGGCTGAACAGACTAAGTGACCTCAGCTGCTCTTCATACAGCTTCCCCTCAAGACCTTTCACCATCCTTGTGGACCTCCTTTGGACACTCTCTAAGAGCTGTATATATTGTTTATTTTGTGGTGCCCAAAACTGCACACAGGTGAGGCTGCACCTTTGCAGAGCACATTTGGACAGTCATCTCACTCTGCTCTGTGCTGATGCTGCCCAAGGCCTGCAACCTGATGAGCCTGTGGAAGCTCTGCAGCACTCTCCATGTCTCCCCTGGGTCAGAGGGCAGGTGGAAAAGGAGAGCGTCCTTGCCTGGCAGAGCAACCACCTCTCTGTGGCACTGGCTCCACACTGCAGTACACTGGCAGGGCAGGGAGGAGGAATAGGGATGTCCGGCAGAGAGGAATTTGGATGTGGACATATCCATGGAGGAGCTTGGACATGGACATGGCCCTGCAAAGGCACAGCCTAACAGGGTCACTCATGCTATCCTCCACAGGCCAGCAGGGCTGACTAGAGCTGAGGTCAGAGATGTCCCCAAAGGCATGTGTTCCCCACCAAAAGGTGCCATGGACATGCTTCCCACCCACGGCAGCCACATGGCAGGGTACTTTTATCTCTTCAGCCACATGTCAAGGATGGAGGCCTTGTGCCATGTGCCAAGCTTTGTGCAGCCTGCTATGGAGCAATGAGATGCTTCCATGAGCTTCCATGGGAATGCTCGACTACCTCAGCATCTCTAGCGCTTATGTAGCAAGTGCACCAAATCTTTTTACCTTGTTGGTGTTTCCTGAATTAACTTGACCTAAGAGCTCAGAGCAGCAGATACCAGGGGCTTCCACAAGAAGTCTTTTCCAGAGGGTGACTGGCTTGCTAGCGGATAGGATTTTGGTAGGGATGTTGAGGAATACATTTAGTGCCCATAGCTCAATATGCAGGTGCAGTATGAGCTGCAGGTATGAGCCTGAGCCCAAGGTGAAAGGCCATTACCTGACAACCCTTTGCATAACAAAGGGCCTGAAGACCTGTAGCCCACCCAGGGACCTGGGCAACCTAGAGACACAGGAGGAGCTGGTGACTCTAGACTTTTCCATACTTGAACTTAGAGGGTATAAAAGCCCAGGGTTTCCTTTGTTTCTCCTTAACAGCACCCACCTTGAGCTGTTATTTTGCTATTGCACCATGATTAAATTATTTTAAGGATCAGGATGCCTGAGATTCTGCTAAGGGAAACGTGGGATTGAGCCCATAAGGAAACCTGGTCTGACTGGGAGTATGGGAGATGTATCTGCCAAAGGGGCCTTGGTCCCAGATTAGGTGATGCCAGAGTGGTTCCTGGATGGATGGACAGGGAAGTTTCCTTAACAGGGAAAAGCCTGTTAGCATACAGTCTACAGGCAGTCTCCAAACAGTACGTACTCCTGAGTTTTTCCCTCTTAACATTTTTTAAAAGAGACCTTAAAACAAGACCAATGTGGACTGGTTGGGAACTGGACCTGCAAGACATTGCTATGAACATCATTGAGCTTGGGTTGTGAGGCAGCCACCATCACCAACAACCAGAGACTGGGAAATTTTGGAGTGAAAGTTGCTGTGCTTTTTTTATCAGCTCCTTGTACACAGACATAATGACGTATTGTGTATTATTCTTAATGTTCTTTTCATGCTGTCCTGCGTATGTGGTAAAGCTACTTCATAAAAGGTGAGTACTTTTTGCATAGTATTCCATCTCTCTACTACTTGTGTTGCTTTATTTGCTCTTTCATAATCTGAAATAAATAAAATCTGAAAATCTGAAATGAAAATAAAAATAACCAGCACTGAAGCAATATGCCCATGTCCTGTTGCACATGAAAACTGGACTTTGAACCCCCAAGTGTGCTCTGATGACACCACCTTCAAACTCTACCAAGAAGTGCTGACTTGCAGCATTTCTCCTCAACTCTCATCTCAGTGTTTTTAGCTCACACCCAACCTTTTTTCTTTTGTAGAGTGGATTGATATTATTTTGCTCAGGGACAGCAGGCTGATGACTGCCTCGAGAGTGCAAAGAAAAAAAGATAGTCTCAAGGAGCAGGAGAATTCATCAGGAATTTCACTATTAAAACTTTTTAGACTTCTAAATTTTGCAAAATCCAGTTCCATCAAGACTGGTAGTCATAATAGTCAAGGAAAGGCTGAAATAATAGTTGAGGTGGGAATGGACCTTTGGAGATCATCTAGTCCTAGCTCCCCATGTCAAAGCAGGGACAATTAGCAGGTTGCTCAGGGTCAGTCAGTCAGCTCAGTCCAGTTGGGCTTTGACTGTCTCCAAGGATGGAGGCTCTAGAGCCTCTCTGAGCAACCTGTGCCAGTGTACAACCAACCTTACAGTGAAAAAAGCTTTTTCTTGTATTGAAGTGGAATATTGTGTGCTTCCGTTCATGCCAATTGCCTCCTGTCCTTTTACAGGGCACCACTGACAAGAGTCTGTCTTCTTTATCAACCCTCCCCCATCTCTATCAAATGTTTATACAGATTGGTAAAATCCCTCTGGAGCCTTCTGTTCTCCAAGCTGAAACATCCCAGCTCTCTCAGCCTCTTCTCAAGTGACAGATGCTCCAAGCATTTTAATAGTATTTGCTCCCTTTGCTCCTGTTGTTCCAGTATGTCCATGCCTCTTTTACACTGGACCCAGCACATCCAATGTGGTGTCACCAGTGCTGAGTGTAGGGGAAGGATCACCTCCCTTAAACCTATTGGCAGTGCTCTTTCTAGTGCAGCATGGAACGCTGTTGTCTTCTTTGCTGCAAAGTTTACATTTGCTGATTCAAGGGGAGCTTGGTGTTCATCAGGGTCCTCAGGGCCTTCACTGCAGAGCTGCTTTCCAGACACTTGGCGTCCAGCCTGTCCAGGTGCCTAGGGTTGTTCCTCCCCACAGGTAGGACATGGCATTTCCTTTTCTTGAACTTCATGAGGTTCCTCTCTGTCCATTTCTCCAGGGAGTCAAAGTCACTCTGGATGGCAGCACAGCCATTTAGCCTGTCACCCACTTCTCCCAGCTTGGTATGACCTGCAGACTTGCCAAATGTGCATTCTGCACCATGGTCAAGGTCATTAATGAAGATGTTAATGTTGTTCCCAGTATTGTCCTCTGGGCAAAGCAGCAGTGAGTGGGAAAGTAGTGACAGGACACTCCTAGCACAGCATGAAGCACCAGGGGCAAGCTTCATATTCATATTTATAGTCATCTTTGGTTTTTGGTTTCTTTTTCCATTTCTGCCCTAGGGAATAACCTCTTTAAGAAAATCAGGAAAGACTGTCAATTTTATCCAGATTCCCTGAGTGTAATCTTGCCTTGTGTTTGAAGATTAGCTCAGGTAAACAAACTTTGTTGGTACTGAATGTCCCATTATTGTATGTGGAGAAGATAGTCTTGGCAACAGAGCAGAACCATGGCACAAAAATGATCTGGCTTTGTTTGCCCTACACATATCTCAAACTGATGGTTACTCTGTTTCCCTTTTGCCTGCTAATTCCCCTCACTCAAAGACACGCATTTAAGGTCATGCAGCTTTAACACCTGCTGTTTTCTTGAAAGCTGGCCTACCACACAGCTTTTATATGTTTCAATTTCGTATCTGTCTTACCAGATCTCCTTGGAGGGGTAAGGATAGATAATATTTGATCCCTCACTGGTAGCTTTGATGGAGTGACTGAATTCTGACACTTTGAGTGAGGGACGAAGTGAGAAGAGCTCACCTCCCCTTACCAGTCTCTGGAACAAACTAAAGGTGTGCTGCAGCTTCTGCAGTACTGCTGACCTCAGGAAGTCTCTGCAGCCCCTCCTTCCACAATATTTTGTAACTATTTTGTGATTTTCTCTGCATCTGTAATTCTGTAGATGAGCAGCTCAGATGGGAGAATAACAACAGAAATCTGCATAATAATAATTATTGTTTCTTGGTATTTTGATTGACCTGAGACAAAAGTTTATAAAATAATTGCACCAATCAATCCTAGGTAGGTGCAAGGGAAAATCCCTGAGATGGCATGTGATGAGAGCATTAGGGGAAGAATCTGTAATTCTATTAACTAGTAGAATCCTAAGGAGCACACTGTGTTAGGATGCTTGACTTCATGTCTGGATATACCAGATGGCTTCCATCAAGAGGCAGATGTTTTTCCCAGTCTTACCCTCAAAAAGGACATCAGAATTTAACCACGCCTTTGTATTTGAATACATAGCATGAACAAAAGCATATGGTGTAGATATCAGCTTCACAGAACTGTTGGGTGAAAGCATGGGGGTGGTAGATACAGTCTTGTGGCAAAGCACTTCTTGAAAATGATCGATTTTTAAAAATACATACATTGTAAAAATACAGCTGACTTCCAAGAAGATAAACAAGATAATCTGCAGTGTAGTTACTTAAGGTTGAAACATGCTTAGCTAAGATTTCTTTTAGAATAAAAGACACGCTACCCTGCTTTATGTGTTGTAGCTGTAATGAAAATTCAAAATTTATATTATATATAATATTATATAATGCCTCTTAAAGATGACTTGGCTGAGTGTTTTCCTATTCAGACTGATGACTGATGCTGTCACAACATACTTAGTCCTCACTAATACCTGTTCCATAGTAATTCTTGGGAGGGTGTGGAGTACAAGGTGGTCAACCTCCCAAAATCTCCAAGTGGCTTACGGAGATCTGCAAATGGGAGAGAGCCACGTGGCTCTCACTCCATACTTCACTGCTCTTGGGAGAGCTGTGGGGTGGTTTGCATACAGCGCTTAACAGCAGCTCACCAGTGGCCCATGGACCCTTCTCCAGCCTGAAGCCCAGGCATGCAGCTGCAGCGCAGGGTGTCTAGGCAAAGTCACTCTTGGCATTCCCTGTGGCTGGGGATTTGAATGGACCGGCTGCCCTTGTGCTAGACAGCCCCATTGCCAATTATATGATGTAATGTTATTATGAGAGCTGTTGCTGAACTACTCAGAAGTGATGCAAAAGTTGTTCAGGAGTTACAGATTGGCCAGTCCCTGTGACAGGGAGTTTATAGCTGTTATATATAAATTCCTCAGTACAAGAAGTCTGCAAGGTGATATCACTTTTAAATATTATGAAAAATATAGAGGCATACAAAAGGTCTCACAGCTCTTCTGTGCCTAGACACCTTATTGTATCCACTGTGATAACCAGTGACAGATTCCACTTGGAGAAGCTAAATAACCTCATCCTGTATTTTGAGCAATTCCAGTAGGAAGGGAAGCTTTACCTTCCTCAAAAACTGGCAGGGCTTATTATCAGAAACTCAGGCAGCTTGTGCTGTATGTGAGCACCCCATGTGAAAGAGGTTTGGGTAGTTTCCATTGTGGCAATCCTTTCCTTACTCTAGATTCTTGAATTCTTAGCCAAGAACCTTCTGCCAGGGTTTCCCCTGGCTTTTACAGAAGCAACCCAGGGAATGATTTTTAACACACAGAATACAATAAAATGCAAATCTGCAGCTTGACCCCACTCCCACTGAACTATCAGAAATGTTGTCAATTGCCTTCAAAAGGAGATAATGCAAATTCTTAGCATTGCAATAATCAATTAGCAGGCAGTTTAAATTGCACTATCACCAGCTTTTCCATCAGCTGTCTCTTAGTGTCTGAAAATGTGATCTTCATACTCTGTTAACAGGGGATATTTTTTTTTCCCAGAAAATATCTTTGGCAAAGCTCTGTGCTCCTCAGTGGAAATATAGCAGAGACTAATTTAGCTTCTCAATTTTTGTTTTTCTTGGGCAACCTGAAAGAAAAAGATGTAAAAAATGAACCATTTGTGAATGTTAGCATTACATTTTCCCCGCAGTCCCTTTTCTGTGAGTGGGGTTAGTATTGCACTGATGGGTCTGCACAGGTGTATGTTCAGCAGTGCATGGATGTTTTTCTGTATAGCAGCATCAAGACTGGCTCATGCCAGATCAGCTTCACAGGAGATTACTGCATGCACATCATCAGGTATGTGGCTGTCTACCCATATACACCCCAGCATAGACGTGTCCTTTTGGTCCTGCCCTCGTAAAACCTACAGGTTGCTGTCTTTAGTCGTAAAGTAAACCATTATTTACATAGGTTAGGGCTACTCCCATGATGCCTTCACAGTCATGCTTCACATCTTGAAGCCCACATAATTTTGAAGTGCATGACTTGGAAGCGTGAATGAACACTTCTCCCTTTCCTTAGCAGGGATGCATACAACTTAAAATCCCTTCCTCCTCTGCAGAAGAGAGACATGTCTAAACATTTTCATTTCAGAAGAGAAGCTGATGACAGAGTTTCCTGTGCCATCACAACAGAAGTTCATTTAAGTGCTAGACTGGGCCATTGACAAGACAAGATGGGGAATTTTTATAACCTAGGCTGTTTGTAGCTGCAAAATGTCAGAGCAGTGATTTCCAGCCTGTGCTGTGCAAGCTTTTGGGACTGGTGAGTCCATAGATGGTGATTAAGAAGGACACTTTGCTGTCTAGTAGCGTACAGCTGGGAAAAATTTTTTTCCCCTCACGTACACTGGAAAATGTATAGAGATGAAAACCAGCCCAAAAGCCCTGTCATAATGAAACATCTGCTTTTCTTATCAGACTTGTGTGAAAGGTTTATTGAGTCCAAATTTTTCAACTTTCACCTGCCCCTCCCATTGTGGCAGGCCAAAAAAAAAAAAAAGAGAAAGAAAGGAGGGGGGAAGGAAAAGGGGAAGAGGAAGAGGAAGGGGAAGGAAAAAGAAAAACAAAAAGAAAAAGAAAAAGAAAAAGAAAAAGAAAAAGAAAAAGAAGAAAAAGGAGTTAAGTTTTTATCAGATCTCAATTTTTGCACTGTCCCTGGCAGGTGGTGGGGCTGAAGTGCTCCCCCAGCCCAGAAGGGTTTGCCTTTCTCCACTGTCTTTTTCTAGCAGAGTGCCACAGGATGGTTCTTAAGAAGAAACAAATATTGAAAATACTGAGTAAGATAACTCTTACTTAAACAAGAAAAAAAAGTTTATTTAGAGCAACAAAGAAAAAACATATACTATCTGGGGAAAAAAATCATATTGTTTCTTCTACACAGGAAAAATGGGACAGATAAATTCCAAGTTCAGAAGAGGATTGAATGTAATACTTCTCTGCTTATTGTGGATCAGGAAAAGTTCAGAAAACTAAGCAGTTATGTAGGGGGGAAGAAAGAAGCTGTCAATTGTGATTTTTAAGCAAAGAAAAAAGTCATAGCACTGCAAAGAAGATAAACAGAATCAAAAATTATCATACGGAGCTGCTGATTGAAGGGACAACAAAAAAGTCATTTGGTCTGATGGCTTGCTGAGGAAGGACATGCTGGAGACAGAAGTCATTACCAGGTGAGGAGAGTGAGGCAAGCACCATTTTCTTTTATTCAAAGCAGGGATAAAAAGAACATCTGAAGAAGGGGGAAGACAGGACAATGAACAATCAAAGAAGACATAGCATATACCATGTAAGAGACAAGCATGGCAGCTTCATAAGCTAATCTTAAAAACCATAAATTATGGCAGTAGCACTAGTTGTGAGCCTCTGAACTGGGAAAAGTGTCTAATCACTAATAAACTCATAATCATATCTTGAAACATGTAGAAGCAATGTCTCCACAAGCTGAGAGATAAACCTTTTTCTCCCTTTTACTTCATCTGAAAACTTGCTGTATGGATGGTACTCAGGGTTTTTTTCTCTCATTCAGGGATATTTTGCAGGAGACATTTTTATATTCTATTCTCAGGCTGGCAAAGTTTGGACTCCCCTTGATCTTGATGATGGACACTTTTAAAACAGAGGAGAGAAACTTTTAGCAATGATCCTCAGTCAGGATCTTCTCTGCTCCAGGTGGCAGCTTTTTATAGGTTTTGATGCATCACACAAGCGGAGAGGCCAGCTCTTGTTGTGCAGAGTCCTAGACTATGAAAATGTTTACGAGGTTAGTCCTCTGACAGAGATATAGTAAGCGAAGAAGCCACACTGTACTGATGAACCACTCCATCACTGGTCCTTGGAGAAATATATGTGTTCTTTTCTTCTTGGTTTGACGAAAGTGCTCCTGTCTTAGAAAAGTAAGTGAACAGGGTATGTATCTGGAGTAACGTTCAGTATAATAAATGCACATTTTTATAGGAGCAAAATCATAGTCTAGTAGAAAAACTAGCATCAGGTGTGATAGCACAAGTCAGAACTATTGTCACACAGAATTCAATTTTGGTTAATATCTGGTAAACATTTTACTTTTCAACTGCATACTTTGCACACTATTTGCATGACATCTCCTTTTCTCTCTTTCCCTTGTTGGCTGACTTTGTGCCCTTTTGGCATGTTCCCCCCCTTTTTCTTTCTCCTTAAGCCTAGTAGTGATTCACTGGAAAAAAATTCATTTAGGCAGTGAGTAGGAATTTCTGACCTATTTACAAGTGAACTTCACTATACTTTTCATAGGTCAAAGTCAAGCCCAAAGTACGCCCCAGACAACCTGTTAAAGCCCTGTCAGTGACTTCTGATGTTTCCCCTCCAGCCCATCTGTGCTTACCTCACCGGGCCTGCTGTGTCATAGGTGCTATTCACTGCTAATCAGAGTAATTTCCCTTTAAAGAGCCTGTATTCTTGGGGATGGGCTGTGTGTCTTCTGAAAGGTCTCTAGAAGATACTGCATTGCTGGAGGAATAACGAGAAATAATGTCATTGGAGATTCTACTCTGCTTTCCGAGGTAACACGGAGCTAACTCTTGGTGCTTGAGCTGGCTCTGCTGCGTAGCCTCCGCATTTCCTAGAGGATCATCCCCACTTCTATGAGCAGAACCTCATGTTTTCCTGGCATTCACCACAGGATGGCAGTGCAAGATTTTAATTGTCAGTCTGTTTCAATTGTATGTGTATGTGCCTTGTGCGTGTGACAGCATAGTTAGACAGAAAATTAAAACCAGTACTGCTTTTTTCCATTTTGAAAACAAAGATACACTGGTTTCCTTTGAAACAGAGTGTATTGTGAAAACACAGAACCAATAAGAAAACAATACTGCTGCTGCACATGAGGTGCTGCCATATTTCAGAAATGTACCTCAGCTTTCTTTGTATGCTGACTCTGCATTTAATTAATTCACACCTCCTCCCTCGGTGTAAAACCTGTATTGCAAAGATTGTTTACATTATGTACTCTAAGTGGCTTTTGAATTTAAGGTGCTTTTGTCCTGACAAAAAGCATCTTTGCATCTTTGACATTGCATCTTTGGCCTGTGTGCTAAGACATGCTCCCTGCCGGTATGGTCTCAGAGCATGTCCTGCCAATAGAGCTGCAAGTGATGTTCAGAAGGTCAGTTCAGCCTTCCTTCTCTCTCTCCAGTTTTGCCTTCTCATTTTCTTTTTGCATGTCAAATCAGGAAATTAGTTTCATCTGAAAATGTACCTGACAAAACCAAACAGTTGTTAATTAGGTCCCCTATCTGGCTTGCAGCTTGGGTGCCAGCATGCACAAGAGGAGGCAGCAGGGAGCCTGGGATCATCGTTCTGACTGCTCCTCATGCCCAAGATGTTTTAGATGATGACAGAGTTAAACTCTCAGGCCTGGGCTCTGCTGGTTGTTGATTCAACTGATTTGCCATCACTGGTGCTATTTTCTGATTTGGTCTTCAGAGTGAGATGCTGATGGTGTTTCTTGCTCTGTGACATTTTTGTCAGGATGCAGTACAGTAAAGTCTTATCAGGTCTATATCACTGCCGCATGCAATTCAAGTTTTCAACGAGACATCCTCCTTTGAACTGCTGCTCGCACACACACACACACACACACACACACACACATACACACACACACACGCACTCACAGACTCAATATCTTACTGATACTTAGAATTTCTGTGCTAGGGCATTGCACTGACTGCATGGCTAAAACTGTACAAAGAGTGTAGCTTTTGCTGGAGACAGCTTGATAAACAAAAGCTAAAGGGTTCTTCAAGTAGTATCTGTCAGTTAGTGATGCCACTTTTTTAAAGCTTATGTACATGTGTTTAGTAGTCCCAGTAGTTCACTGACAGATAAACAAAGAGTAGAGTTCAGCAGTGCTGCTGGAGATGTGATAAAGGCTCCAGAACAGCAGTTCTGTTTTCTCCTCTTCCCAATAAAGGGCAGTTTTATGTTTCAGGGGTTTCTGGGATGATTAATATGATCTGATACAGTACCAGTCTGCACTGGAAGACTTAATGGAGGAAAAATGCATTTTCTATAGTTAGCACTCAGCACACTTAGCCAAATCTGAGAGAAGTGCTACTCTTACACTGAGTGTTAGACTTAAGACTATATTTGTAACATTTCTGAAACCTGGTATTTTTCTTTGCAGTGTAACTTCAGGAAAATATCCATTTTATCTGAAGAGAAGATTATTTTTCTTTTTTAATTCTTACAGAACATATCTCTCTCTGTCCGTTCTAGTGATATAGTGATAACTGAAAAGTGGACAGAAACACCTATTTAGTATGAGATGTAGCTACATTGTCTAAACTGAACTGAGAAAAAACATCAATCTCTTCACTCAGAACTATACAAAAATTCCATCATCATTTTTTCCAGATGTATAATCTGTGTTTTCTTCTTGCACAGATAGAAATAAATGTCTGCAGTTTGTCCAACTGCAGTAACAAACTGCAGAACAAGAACAAGAACAAATCTCTTCAAGAACAAACCTTGCAGCTAATATTCAGTTAATATTCTCATATGTTTCCAGATGCAGTATCCCAAACCAGAGATACTGCAAGTTCACAAGTGCACAGACCCTGAGCATGTCACACACACAACTTCTTTAGTTAAGGAATTAAACTTTGCCAAACCCCTGTGGCACAGGAATGGTGATGATCTCTATTTCCATGGCAGGCAGTGGGCGGGTCCACCTGCAGCCTTGGTATGAGCTGTGGGCTGGTGTGATGCTGTGTGGCAGAGGAATTAGGGGCACAAGGGGAAGGGGACAGCATGCCTGTAATTGCTACTGAGATGGGCATCCCAGTAGGCTTGTTGTCCTACAAGACCATGTAAGAGCAGTCATTTTTTCTTCAGGAGGGTTTGCAATATGATGAGACCTGACCAGTAGCACAGCTGCTTTACAGGTACTGTAGTGGTGTGTTCATCCATGTGCATGCACTTCACAGTGCCACACTCTGAATGCATTCCTTTGGCAGGGGCAGTTTTGGGGCTGGAGAGGGGAGGGGAAGAGATGGTCAAAACTAGAACTGAAAATGTGCTAAGGAAAGAGGAGTATGGGAAGGAGGAAGAAAAAGGGAGGAGGGCAGGAAACACAGAGGGCATTAAGAGATTTAAGGTAGCAGCTGAGAACCTACAATGGTGGGAGAGATTGTTAAGAACAACAGTAATCAGAGAGCAACAGATGAAGTGGTATTGCTTGTACAGAAACACATGCTCACACATATGTCAGAATTGACAGAAGATTGGTATTAGGAGGAGGGGGACTGTCTCACACAGAAAAAGGCAGGGTTTAGATATCTGTGGCTGTCCTGGTTATAAGAATTCCCCAAACGCCTCCTGCTCTGCATGCAGTGGAGCTGCTGTGGACCCCTGAGGCTGTGGAGGTGCCCACAGCTGCTCTCCCAGGGCATGTCTCTGAGGGCAGACTTCAGCCCAGCAGTAGGGCAAGTGTGCCGCCGGCAGCAGGGCTCCCCTGTGTGCTGGCAAGCAAACGGGTCAAGCCGTGCTTCTGTGGGAGCTGGGCAGAGCTGAGAATAAACCCCAGATTTCCTGCACCTCGGCTCCATCCATGAGGTAGCCGCTTCCCCACGCAGCAATCTGACATTACAGAACGTATAGCAATGCAAAGCCACAAAGAAACTAAATTAGGAGAGTAGTAGGCGTAGGACTTGCATGCAATGTTTCCCTTTCACTGCAAATTTCTCGTTTACTGTTATTTTTGCATTGGCCCGTGTGACTGAATTCCCATAAAGTGGTCTCCCCCACCTCAGGCAGTTGATAGAGCAGGAGGCAGTCACTGGGCCTATCTGTGCCTGAAAATTAGAGAGACACAGACACAGACCAGGCATCTTTGAAAGAGATATTGGTGTGGGAAGGGATGTATGAACCACTCTGGCACAATTCAGTTGTTAGGCAAATGAAAATGGAGGAAAAATGAATTGCTTCCCTGACTGTATATATAAACTGGACATTTGTGGGGAGTGAGCAAGTGGAGTGGTTATCAACAATAAAAGAGTAATAAAAAGATAAGATCTTTGCATTCCAATTAAAAGAAAAATCATTGCAATAGGATCAGATGTTTTCCCTGGCAGAGAGGCAAAGAATTTCTCTCCAGGCAGGAGACAAATACCTACCTCTTTCCTTTTATCAAGCATTAACCCATAGGCCTCTGACAAGAAAAGGTAGAGAACTAGCAGAGGGATTTCTATTGGAAATGGGAAAACACTTTTTTTTTTCTTTTTTTCTTTTTTCCTTTTTGTTAAAATTTGAAGAAGATTGGACCAATGAATCAATGGGGTGGAGGAAAACCAAGCTATTAGGAGATTGAGACCAGGGGAAACCTTTGAGCAGGATGGCTTCTCTGATGGAACTGGGTAAGAAATGAAAGAAACAAACATCAGCTTTGCTTCCCCTTCCTATCATCTGCACATTAGACACATGTTTGCAAAACACACCATGCAGCATATGCTGATCCACTGGCAAGACTCACTTCTGCAAGAAAACTTTTTCTTACTGAGACTGTCAGCTCCAAGCAATGAAAAACAAGTATCAGATTAAATGATCTAATGACAAATTTGCAATATTCAGTGCTGAGGTAGCATATGTATGATGCTTGAGTCAACGGAACAAGTAGATTTGTCTTTTCTGTACTGTTTTTTCAAGATTGTTCCAAAGTGGCCGGAGTGATGTGTAAGGGTTAAGCACATGATTTACTGAAGACATTCAGAGTCCACATTCTGGCTTGCCTTCTCTCTGTCAGTGCCAGGCAGGTAGATAGATAATCAGGGAGAAAGTTGGTTTCACTGATTAACCTTAAGGATCCATCGTGGAGATTACAGCTTTTTAGAAAGTCAAGAAATGTCATTGATTCAACTGCCCAGGACACCAGCTACCTCCTTAAACAAAATTTTAGAAATTATTTCAAAAATTGAAGTGCTTAATTATTTACTATTGAGTATAGTTTTTAAATCTGATTGTTGCTTGATTTTTTAAAAAATCTGTTTGCAGTGGAAGACAGAGTTTTTTTGTTTTGTGCATGTGCAGTGCAGACCTGAGAAGAATATCTGTTTATTACCATGGAAAATGCTGTCTGTAAAGAATGCCTGAAAAACTAAGGAAATATACCTGAAAACGTACAACAATGCAATATTTCAGCCAGTATAGTCCAGACAAAGTCATTTGAATGTGGCACAGTGGCACCTCTTAGAAAATGTAACACATTTCCCTGTTCTATGAGCAAGTTTCTCATGCTGGCTTCAGCTCCCACAGTGCTGGAGGAGCCATATTCATGCTGGGGACAGCTGTACTGTGCCATAGGAGGTGGGGGCTGATGAGGAGGTTTCCTTAGGCAGATGAGACTTCTGGCCCAAATGAGATACTGAAGACACATTTACAGATCACAGATTTGAAGTTATTGCTCCTCTATCAAAAGATGTCAGTTTTCTAGTGGGAAATCTATCCTCCAGATTTTCTGACCAAAACTTATGTTTATCAGCCTTCTAATTCCAAAGCCTCTTCTCCAGCACTTCCTTTTCTTTGACAATTCACTAACAGCTTCATTCCCTTCCCTATCATTGGCTCATCTTTCTTCTTATGTGGAAGTGTAGATCAGCTGAAACATGTATATTTCTTGTCTCCTTCCAATAGCAATTTGATTCTTTACATTAACCTTAAATTTCAAACACATCGAGGAGACAGGTAGGAGGCTTCTGTACCTGTCATTTGTTTCAGTATTAGGATCTAAACATAACTTCATTACATCCCCCACTTTTACGCTTTACATACATTATAGAAAATGTTTTAACAGCATTTGGCAAGACACAATTAACCAGTGAGCAGACCTTCCTGATAAATATTCACAGGTTCAAATCTGCATGTAGCAGGCTGAATTAATATCTACACTTACTGCATATGCTAAGTATGATGTCATGGAAGTACTTCAGTGAGTTCTAATTCTTAGTGGATGTATATCTATCTATCTATCTATCTATGCATATATCTATCTCAAGCTGTAGATCCAGATAAAGATTCCCCATATGGGTACCCAAGCGGTATCTTGCACGTGTTCCTTGTGGTCAGTGCGTATGACGGATACATCCTTAGTGGCAAGATGACAGTTACTTCCTCATGCCAGGGGAATACCCAGAACAGCATTAATAGGTTTCAGTTGCAGGAAAATTGTCTGACCCATTGAACCTTTATTTTTTTGCAGAGTAGAGAATTTCTATTTTTTTTTACATTTTAAATGTCGTGTATATTTAATGAAATATGTGTTTTAAAAAGTGGGTTTCTAGAACTGCACAATTTGTCTAAGTAACATTTTCCTAGTTAACAAGTGTTTAGGAAAACACCAAGATCCATCTTATTATAAGCCAACAGACAAACTTCTAGAGGGTACCTTCTAACCTAGGTTTTTCTAATTTAGCCCTAATTTAGGACTTATACTTAGTCTCTTGTATTCTAGGTGATTGCCTGAGTGACCAATCTACTGGCTAATATGGGAAGAATCTCTCATCCTCTCTTCTGAGGGTTGCTCCACTTAATATCAGAAACTACTTATTTGAGAAGGTCTTTGGACTCTGAACTTTGCTGTGTTTCCTGACTAGTGGGCTGGAGAGTCAAGGTGTCTTTTCTCTCCTTGCTATCTTCCCTCTACTTTGATTTCTAGACCAGTGGTAGTTAACAATTTACATGAAATTGAACATTTCCAAAAGAAAAGATGGAAAGAAACCAACCCCTTGGTAGCTAGGTCATCCCCAAGTTAAGTCACTAAGGAGAGATTTGGGAGAAAGTGTTTGGATGCACGAACTATCTTTAGACAGACAAGAGTCTGTCTAATCAATTTTTTGATTGATTTGAACTTAATACTTTTTGGGTTTAATCTTTATCTGTCAGCACCCTTATGCAGCCCTGACTCTTCCTCATATGCTGAATTTGGGGGAAAATGAGAGAGACTGAGCCATAAGAAAACCTATTAAAATTTTTTTTTAAATGCAGTACTGAGATTTATACTGCAACTCTGTTGACTTTACAGTGTCTTTCAAAGATATTACTAAATCCACTTTCTTTAGTTAATTTTAAATGTTATATTCCCTTGGTTATTTCTCTTAGCTGTGTTTCCCTAGTTTTGCTTTTAAAATATAGAATTAAATATTAAAAGGTTAAGGTTTCTTTTTTATACTTTCCTCCTCCCCTCTCTTCTTGTCTAGCCTAAATGCCAGGAGGAGAAAATGCATTCTCAGACTTAACTCAGCTGCTAGCTCTAATTATTCTGTACTAAATTAAGTACAGAAACATGGTACAGATACAGCTACATGGTACTCTGGAAATATGGCTTTGAGCAACAGAATTGTGATAGCTCAGGAAACTGCACTGACAATCAGCAAGGGCTCTATCCTGATGAGTAATGGGGGAGATTTGTCATTGTCTTCTCACACCACATATTTACATATAAACTCTACTTTCAGAACCAATTAGGCATCATATACTTTTGCACATGGGCACATTTTCCTGAACAATATGGGAAGAAAAAAACTTTAAATTAAAAAAAAAAAGTAAGAGAGAAGTTCAGATCAGTAACACTCTTATTTTAATCTTGCTTTAAATGTGCTGCTTCCTTTTTTTTCCCTAAATAGTTTTTTATGTGGTTGCTGAAACATCTTTGTAAGAAAAGCTACAATACTCATACAAGGAAAGTCCCCAGTGGTTTTTCAACACCATTTTTATTAAGATTTTTTAATTTTAAAAGGGAAGATCTAATAAGCACACCAGCCAGAGAAACCTCTTATCATCATGACTACTGTTTTATGAAGAGTAACAAAAATGACATCTATGCAATGGGTTGTCTATGGTGGTATCTAAAGTGGTTTGGGAAGGTACATTCTGAAGGAAACATCTTTATATGCAGAAAAATTAGGTCTGAAAATGTATTGATTAGGCAAGATCAGCCATGCAGATGAGCATTTAGGTGTGTTTGAGTTGTTTAATGTCCACAGTTACCATCGAAAATGAAGATACACACATACAACAACACCAGCAAAATAATTAATTAGCTGCAAGATACATAGGCCTTTCTTTCAAATGTTTTCTCCTTCCTTTCTTCCAAATGTTTTCTCCTTGTACATCAGTTTTCTATAAATAATCTTCTAATGATTACATCTGACAGCTCTGAAGACTTACATTTAGTCCGTGCCCAGTACAGGTAGGTACAACATAGATAACAATATTTGACAATCTTTCTATATCACCATGTATTATTCTCAAGGATTTTTGGCAGACCCTTGAAAAGAACTTTGGAAGAACCAGAAAATTTATTTTTCCTACCAAATGCATTCACAGTACTGTACCAAACCCTCCATAATATTGGGAAGGACCTCATGATGTTAATGATAGTAGACAAAGACTCTGACAGAGCAGATACACTCATTAAAAATCACTTTGCACATCTTTACAAAATCTCTAGTGTTCATTTTGTAAATTTAAATACATCTTCCGGTGGGTGGATGAATTCCGTCAAGCCATGTTTCCTCCAGATAAGACAGGAGGTCAGATTATCTAAACTATGACACTTTTTACTGTACAAATCACGACCAGGTTCACAGGTGGTAACTCTGGATTACTTTTTCAATCAGGAAACAGAAGGCATATATGGCATTGGAGCATATCCAGGGAAGAACAATGGAGATAGGGAGGGGCCTGGAGCACAAGTCTGATAAGGAGTGGCCGAGGGAACTAGGGTTATTTAGCCTGGAAAAAAGGACGCTCAGGAGGGACCTTATTGCTCTCTACAATTACCTGAAAGGAGGCTGTAGCCAGGTGGGGGTTGGTCTCTTCTCCAATTAACAAACAATAGGACTAAAGGAAATTACCTCAAATTGTGCCAGCAGAGATTTAGACTGGATATGAGGAAAAATTTCTTCACAAAAAAGGTTGTCAAGCATTGGAACAGGCTTCCCAGGCAAGTGGTGGAATCACCGTCCCTGAAAATGTTCAAAAAATGTGCAGGTGTGATGCTTAGGGACATGGTTTAGTGGGGTACCTGGCAGTGCTGAGTTAGTACTTGGACTCAGTGGTCTAAAAGGTCTTTTCAAGCCTAAACTATTCCATGATTCAATGAATTCCCACAGGTGTGTGAACAAAAGAGAGTGTGTCTTGTGGGCTTCTTTGTTACCAGATCAGAGTCTAGCAGAGAAAAACTAATGACTGGAATATCTTTGAGACCCACTATGTATTACATAGCTTTTGATGACTGTGAGATATTGATGACCTGACTGCATCAGTTAGCAAGGCTGTGCAGGATCAGTTCCTCTCTATAGTATTCTGCCACTTGCTTGGCACCCACCAGTGGGCATCAAGCAGTTGAAGCCAATCAGAAGAATCTGAGGAATAGCTAAAACATTTCTAAAGGCTGTCACCCATATGATGGCATCCATTCTGTTGCAACTGGTTTGAGGCAAGGGGGTTTCCAGGGTTTCAAAGAGTTGTCTTTGTCTTCCTTCCCTTATCAATCAATTGAATATGGGAACAAATTTAATGTATGATCAGAAACAATTTCTTTCAACTTGAAAATGTTGGAAGATATGGCCTTCACATCTCATTACAGGGGTTCACATCTAGCATTACTGTAAATCATAGAATCATGGAATCATAGAATGGTTTGGGTTGGAAGGGTCCTTAAACATCCTTTAGTTCCAACCCCCTGCCATAATCAGGGATGCCACCCACTAGATCAGGTTTCTCAGGGCCCTATCCAACCTGGCCTGGAACACTTCCAGGGATGGGGCATCCACAACTTCTCCAGGCAACCAGCTGTAGTGCCCTGCAGCTGGAGTGTGGGTTGTGCCTAGCATGGCAACAGGACAGCGTGCAGCACTCTGGCTGTGAATCAGCGGTGCCACACTGCTTGGAAAGCTGTGCTCACTATTTGCTTCTGATAGGGCTGACAGCAAACACAGAACCATTGTGGCATGCAAAACTGAAAAAGTATCAGGCAATCTGTGGTGTTGCCTGATGACCTACCTGTTACTGTGGTGACTAAGATCAGATGAGTTGAAAGAAGAGTCAACACTGGCATGGTATCACCCTGAAAAGATGGGTATTGACTTCCAGTGATTTTTAACTGTTACTACATACATGCAAAAATTTTCCACATACATGTGCAAGCAGCCCAGACTCCTTTCCCCTGACATATGAACTGCTTGGAGCCAGTGGTCAAGCATATTGAAGTGTGTGCAGGGTTGCTAGGTGCTTACTTTAAGTACATTCAGATACTCTGGAAAGGTTGTATCTTCCCAGACAAGATAAATTTATGATTGTTCTGCTTACTGGACAAGGCTGTTTTTTTTTCCTTTAAACTCTTGTTTTTAATGATATTTGAGCTAAGCACTCAGAGGCCTTAAGGCAGGAATCCCTTCTTTACTAACTTGGTATTAGCCTTGATTTTTCCTTTTCATGTCTGTTATTAGCAGGAAGCACAGAAACTCAGAACATGTATTGCTATGTGATGACTGTTCAGCATCTTTCCAGTGCTGGGGAAAATGCAGTCTCCTCGTAGGACAGCTCTTTCAAATGTACAGTGTTATGCCACCAGAGGAAGTACCCTTACTTATTATTAAAAGGCAGCTATGAGGCTGTGTAGGTATTAATTTCATATTCCCCATAATTACCAAGTGCTTGCCTCTGCTTGTGAAAAAGGTAGTGAGTCACCTTCCAAACCTTCCTCTTCCTGTCACTTAGGCCCTGTGCTACATCACCCTCAGTTCAACAAGAGAAAAATCACCAGGCAAAGCTGACTTTCAGCAGTGACTTTTTAGGCTTCTTTTACAATCAAATTGTGAAATGAAATCATAGTGTTGTGTTTTCTCGAGGTTTCCCCAGCCCATTCTCAGTGGCCTCCTTTGGTGTGCAAATTAAGCGTGGCTCTTTTGGTTCAGCCTCTTTCCAGCATGGCTATAGTTAGCAGTTGGCTGAACACCCAGCACTGTCACTTTGTTTCATAGCTTTGCCATCAGAAAATGACAATTATAAACCAGCTTTTTCAGTTTGTTCTTCAGGTGCTTGCCTGAGACTGGAAACCAAGATTTTTTCCTAAATTAGCATCCCTAAAAAGCCCCAAGCCCCAAAACCTCGGCCACAGAACACAAAGTTTCTGAGCCTGGCTGTCCCAACTCATGTGCTCCATTAGGACAGAGGCATGAGCTGAGCTATCAGCATATGGTAGCAACAAGAGGTGCAGGCTATTTCACATGCATTAGGCAGTCTTCATGACAAGTCAGTCTCCTAAAGCATTTCTAGGATCACAAACATTTTACAGTTAATAAATTTTTGAAGGGTAAATGGAACAAGTTGTAAACCACCACACAAGTACCATCATCTTATGTGGCATCTAAGCCACAGTTTTCATCTATATTCTGTGTTGGACCTTGCCACTGAAGCTGAACTTGAGTGTTTGTTCAAACTGCTGAGACTTTGTCTGTAGCACTTTAAGACTACAGGCATCTGCAGAGGAGGCAGGAGCACTCAGCTGCTGCCTCTGTGCCATCACAAACTTAAACATTGAAGTTCCAGACTTAAACTTCTCTCTGTATAAGTAGCCCTTGGACTGGGAGAGCAATTTCAGTGGTGTGTATGCTAACCATGTGCTAAACCAGCTTCACATGGCAAAAACCCCTCCTCCATGCAGTGGAACTGGGTGTGCATCACCAGCAAAACTGGTGCAGTTTAAGTTAATCTCTCCTCTCAGCTTCACTGGCTTGTCACTGCTCCTTATCTGAGTATCATCACTGACAATATGAGGACTCTGTGTCTGCTTCAGTGCAAAAGAGAAAACCACCAAGGCTGAACAGGATCATACCACTAATAATTTCCAGACAGTGCTTTCCAGTGACATAACTCATCCTCTGGATCATCAAAGGAACCTGAAGAAGTTAGATTAAAAGAATAAAATAAAAACATAAGTAAGGCAGTATCAGCATTAGAGGGATTTGTTAAATTGTGATTGTGGAATTAATGAAATAATTAATTTCCTAAACTGATGAATGAAGGGACACACAACAGATTGCCTGACTCTTCTACTCTACATAATTTGTACTCTTCCTCTGAGGTATCTGTGGAGTCTGGGAAGGGGAAATGTTCAACTTGCTCTTCCTTTAAGTCCTAGTAGAGCCAGATAAGGGATTTTGTAAAGAAAAAAAAAAAAAAAAAAAAAGCCCATAGCACATTTAAGCACTCCAACAATGCTAGGAAATGTAGATGCCTGTTTAGAATGTTAACATCTCATATTTCCTCTCCCCAACTTCTACACACAGAATGGGCACAGACCACGCTCCTGTTGGCACTCCTCCTGCTTTCTTTTTCCTGGAGAAGCTTTGTCCTCTGACACATGGCAACACCAGGGCTTTTCTCCTGGGCCTGTCTGCAGATTGACCTGCTGCCTCTCTCCTATTTTACTCAACATCAGCAAACAAACTGCTCTGTCCTCTTTTTCATCTTCCTGGTGTTTTTCCAATATACTTGATTTTGCTGTTCCAGACAGTACTTAATGTAGTGAAATTTCAGAGTGGATGAGGATAGCAGTTCTTTAATATGTCTTTCTGAGTGTCCTTGCACTGAAAAAGTGAATCTCATTTGCGAGTGTTGGTGTAAGAAACATGAATGCAATTTCCTGAAGTTTTGCATGAGACATGTGAGAGCAACAACATACCTTTCATATCCTGCCAACTTGATTTCATTAGGTCTTGGAGAATGTTGACCCTAGGGACAGTTGATAGCCAACTTGTTATTTTGTATAGCTGATAGTTTTTATGTGACCTTTACAGAAGCAAGTCTTACTGTTTATACAACAGCATATGTATATATATATATTTTTTTTTTTTTGTATGTGTGTGCCTCTCCATCTGCCCATGGCCTATGTGTTAAATCCTTCATAAAAGCAAATGGTACACCATGTCCATCCTTTGAAGACAGTAAATTCTGTAGCAGCTGTCCAGCAGAATAAAAAGACTAATTCTTAAATGAATTACTTCTCACTTAGACAATGTAATAAGTTTAACCAGCACTCCTCCCCTTCACCCCATATCAGAAAACATAAATTACTGGGTAGTAGGTAGGAAAAGCAGCTGCTAGCATGCTTAGAAGGAAAGAAAAAGTTAAACTAAAATAATAAGTGCTATTTAATGTGTGTCCCCTTGTCCTTTCCCCAGATCCTCAAAGCTTTACCATTTTTAGAACATAATTTTTTACAGCATCCTTGTTAGGCAGCAGGGGAGACAAATATTATTATCCTTGTATTACAGAATGAATGAAGTGAAGCAGACAGGTCTCTGAGGACATGTCTGTACTAATCATCCTATTAGTACAGACATAGAATAATTAGTATACAATAATTCTATATTAATATAAAATGATAATAAAATGGGCTATTTCCAGTTCCTGACACCAACATGATTGATGCAACATATTTCGTGTCCATATGATGGTGAAATACTTCAGTCAAATCAGTCTGTCTGCTTTCAAATTGCCTACCAGGAAAGATTCCTAGTCTGTGTTTAGGGCTGAAAAACATGCCTGCAAGTCTAGAAGAGACTTGTTCAGGTCAAAACAGATAATTTCACAGTGTGCTCTGGCCCATGGTTTGGGAGTACAGACCTAACCAAAGGATTTTACCTAGTGCCATGCAACAGCTATATTGCTGTACTTAATTTTGGCATCATCTTTTGCTTCTGTGAAATCTGACTTTTGCCTCTGCCTCTGTTGCTCTCCTCTTCCAGCCTGGCTAGGGTGTGTTGCCACTGGGGGGCAGGTCATTAGAGCAGACAAGCATGCTTCTTTCCTACAGGCTTGTCTCTAACAGCGAGCCTTAGAAACAATTTGGCATTTTGCAGATGTTTCAACCAATATTTAAGTTATGATCAAATGGAGTTCCTCTGTAGGGACTGGATTCTGTCACCTGTACAGTCTTTAAGCAGCACCTGTGTGCAATCATCTGTTGAAAGCAATAAGGAAAGATACTGCTTATTGTTAGGAAAGATAAGAGACTGTAGCCATAATGTGTTATGTTATAGAGGAAAATAAAACCACAGGCAGAATTTAATACAAAGCAAAAGCGACACACCATAACTCTGCTACTGTCTCTGTCAAAGTCTCAGTTTTGGGTAAGTGGAAACTGGTGCAGCTAGTATTTAATGTGTAGGAATCCTACAACTGCATTATAAGGGAGCTTAGTATCCTTTGTTACACAAAGTATGTGCAATGTGGACCAAATTAATCTCTGGCTCAGTTCTATCCAATGCATTAAAATTCCTTGGTTTATTAATTAGTCCCAGACCTACATATTTTTTCCACGATTCTGTCTACCACTATTGGAGGAGCAAGATTTTCATTAATTTTCATGCAACACAGCAAATTACTTCCTAGGATTTGAATCCTCATTTATCTTGCAACAATCAGGGACTTTGGTGAATATGTGAATTGAGCCAGCATTAGTGGGACATTATATTCCAAAAAAACTGCATGTCCCCTAAGGTGCCCCTTTCTATACACAACTTATCTACTGCTGTGGGCAACATATATGTCTGTTAGCCTAAAATATTATTTTCTGAGTGTCTGTTTTAACTGGCTGGAACAATAGCAGCAATCTGCAATCGAGACCAAACCAAATCTCTCTGCATCCATCTTGCAAACAGGAGAGATGAAACAGAACATTCACCACCAGTCCAGGGCAGAAATCAGTATCCCTTGAATGGTGTGAAGGTACATACGTAGTCAGAGCAAACTCCTAGTGGCTGCAGAAAAATGAAATGCTACTCATTCCATCCCTAGAATACCTAACATCAAATCACTTCAATGCGCTTAGCAGCCGTAGCTCACACGTGCTGCAGTTCAGAATAAGCATTTTAATTTCCATTCCACACTTTTTGATCCACCTGGAATAACAAAAAATTCCTCTAAATGGAGCTTGCTGTGCTTGTTCACAGTCTTTTCACCTCAAGATTAGCCTCCTGTAATACGCTTTCCTTTTGGCTATTGCTTGAGATCATTCAGAGCCTGAAGGAAGTCAGGAATGCAGCAGTCACATATTAATCAGATCTTAAATTCACAGCATGTCACACTAGCACTCTCTGAGCTGCCTTGGCTTCCAGCAGGATTCAAGGTATTGGTGCTGACCTTTAAAACTCTGGATGCAGGCTCTCTCCTCAAAGCACACTACCAGACAGCCAGCAGTGGAGGCATTTGGGAGGCAGCTCTGCTTGATAGCAAGGACTGCCAGCAGGGCAATGTTTGCCAAAGCCACCTAGCCACCTTGGGTCTTCAACTGCACTAAACAGCCACACATGCTGCTTGAGCTCTCTTTTTTTTTTTTTTTTTTAATTTTTTTTTTAATTTTTATTTTTATTTTTATTTTAAGAATTTAGAAAAAGGTCATCTAAGAGATGGACTGTCTTTTCTCTCTTATGAGATGATTCCAAAGGGTAGTAGGGGTGTACCTTATAAATAACCCTGAAACATATTAAAATGACTTGCAGTTAGCACCTGAGCTGCAGGCCTACTGTATTTGCAGTCTTGACATAACCATCTAAGCGGAAACTCTGTTTTACCTTACGAAGTACTAAAGAGCAAATCTAATTGCTGTGCTTCAATGAGAAATGTCTGTATCACATCAATGAGACACAAGAGACAGACGTTGAGTGCCGGTTCCAAACCTGGCCTGTGGAAAAATAGGACCTAAGCTAGTTAATGTAAAGTCCAGTTATAGCACCATGTTTTCTCTTGGGTGCTAAAAACAGCTGAACATTCAAGCATCTCTATGTTGGCAGTAAATGAATTGTCTAAGTGACCCTGGCTACAACACCAGATTTTACCATTCACAGTGCTAATAGAAAATGTACTGATGCATATTACTGAAGGAGAGTCCTGAATATGAAGTAGCAATAGAGTTAGAACCAATCCTCAGGCCATTGTACAAAGCAGGAACTGATAGCAATAATGGAGGCTTCTGCTTCCTGAAAGGGGCTTCTCTTAAGTGACAAGTGAAGTGCAGTGGCAGTAGCGTGCCAAAGCACACACAGGGACTGACTTATGGTGATGCAGCTGTAACAAAATCCCATTTGTAATGAAGCAGAATTGAACTGTGAAATTATTTCATAAGCTCTTTGAATGGTTTGGAGGAGATCATCATCATCATCTCAGGCTGTCTTTTGTGAAGGCTCAAGAAGTATGAAGCTCCTGTTCTGCCCTAAGCGACCATCACAGCTGTGAAAAAGTAATCGTGGATTCTCTCTACAGGGGACTCACCGCTGTTCTTTGCAGTGCTCTGGGCCTTCATGAAGGTGCTATTATTTGATAGCTTCTGTGCCTCTTGCCCATTCATAGAAGCACACACTGCTATAAGACAAAATTTAAAACACTGGAATGTAGTAATAATTTTTTAAATTATTGCTCTATAAGTAGTTATGTATTCCCACATGAGTGTGCATTCATTAAGCTGTATTTTTTAGAGAGAGTGGACAAGTATGATATTTGAAAACATTTGAAAATAAAGCTACACAGAGGTAATTTTTTCAAAGACAATCTACTGTTAGAAGTTTTGTCATTCTAAACAGATTGATGGCAGTGACACTGGTGCCTAGCAGATCTCCTCCTACTTTGCTATATTGATCTATTTAATATTTTTCCACATTATACATACCCAGCCTTGAAGATTGTGTGTAAATAGCCTCTCCACTGCAGAAAATAATAAGCAGGAATCTGTGCTTGCATCCCCTGGTCCTTAGTGCTTGTCTGAGTGGCTTTCCTATTCAGTTATCACTATGTCAAAAGTAAAAGAAACATTACCACAGCTTTTACTGCCCTATCTGGTTGCCCTATGGGATTATTCAAGTTGGTAAGGAATGCAGCAGCAAGTCCAAAACCTAGCTCTTTCTGATACAAAAGAACAAAAAATGTTAAAAAAAAGTTCTGTATGACTGCTGGGAACTGAGAGTACTCTGCACCTTGCAGGATTAAGTTCTGTGATAGAGAGTGCTTTTGCAGTAAGAGGAACCTGTGTGAGAACTCCCCACCTACACATCTCAAAGCTGATCAAGAGGAAAACACATCTGTCAAACAGTGTAGTGTTTTACTGCAAACAGAACAAGGTACTATGTTTGCAGATGGAATCACTACGCAGCTATGGACAAAATTGTGAAATTTCTCAGTTCTAGACTAATTTTTTGCAGAGATGTTTCCCTATTTTTGTAGCTATGGAAACAGACTTTTGTTTCTTTAGAAATAAGCCAAGAATTAGGGGCCAGCCACAAAATATTCTGTTTTATTACAAAACCACCAAAACGTGATTTCTCACCAATTTAACTGGCAGCAAGAATATTTCACACAGAAGTACCATGTACTGATGCTCTCCTGGGGAAGCTCAGCAGCAGTAACTTTGGCTGAGAGTTAGGACTATTTTTGGAACCTTCAAAAGTATCCAGGGAAAGTACTTTTTACTTTTATTCATATAAACAGTATCTCTATTTATTTAAAAAGTGAGAAATGGCTTCTCCTCAACTTCAGATGGTTTTGACAATAAAATTCTGCTTATATCAAGGTCTTGGGAGACACATGAAGCTTTGTGACAAATGGGGTGTTTGGATGATGAAGAGATTACTTGAATACTCAGGAAGAGACACTTCAGACTCCTGCCCCTGGAGCACAGTGAAATAAAGGTGAGTGTACTTAGATCCCAGCTCTGTGTCGCCTACCCATTTAATGTCTCATGCCTGCATGGGGATGGACTATGATGAACTATAAAGTCTTTTCCATCTTAAATTACTAAAAGGCTAAGTAAGTAATTCCTGCAGTGAAAAGAAGGAAAAAAAAACTCTATGTAAATGTTTAGGTTCCTAAGTACAGGCTTAAATCTTATTGAAGTCCATAGAATTTAAAGTACTTAAGTGTTTTACTGAATAGGGATATGTTGCTGAATCATGGCCAAGACTTTTTAAGTTGATGTACTGTTATCTATGAAATTACTAATATGCTCAATATCAACCCTCTACTTAAATGCATTGTTAAAGGGGAATAGACTTTTTCAGGGATTCTTGTTCATCCTCTGAAAGAGTCTCTGGCTGAATCAGGGATTCAGAATAAAGTCAATGAGTAAAAATGTTAGAACACGTAAAGCCTAACCAGAGCAGGAAATTGTAGAATGAGCCAGGGCAAGAATTTTCTAGACAATTATGCTGCTATTGACAACTTCAAAGTTCAGTACTCTCTGCTGTGGTGTTACCACTCATTCTGAAATTTGCTTTCCATTGAGCAGAAAGCAACACTGGGAATTTTATTGGAAGTGTATCATCTTCATTTCCATAATCTGATTTCCATCCCTTTGTGTCCATCACCTAAAGATGTTTCCATTAGAGGCAAGATAAATCTCGTTGTATGAACAGAAAATAAAGTAGATTAACACTGTCTGTTGCTGCATATTAATTTCCAGTGCCCTTTTCTGACTTTCTTTTTCTGTCTTCCACCACTTCTGCAATAAACTCTCTGATCTACCAACACATCAAACCTGCAATGCAATCAGATGCTCTTTCTGCAAGATGTGGGTTGGTGTATTAATTTGCACTTAGGCACACATACAATGAGAGGGTTTACTGCTAATGGCTGGGGTGATCAGCAGTGATGAGATTAAATCAAAATTTTTGAACACATCATATATCAGTGAGGCTTTAGACGTCAAAGATGGTCTTGAGCACATTGCCCCTAAATGTCAGAAGAGACCAGGCTTGAGGTGAAACATTGTAACCTAGGGCTGTTCAAAAGAAAACCTGCAGCGAGGTATTGTGTCTGTTGTATCAGAAGCACCAGTCTCAGCTGTGTGGCAGTACATTTTCCCATTCTGTCAGGTGAGGCACTATTCTTTAACCTCAGTTTTTCTCCTTTTTGGCATTGATGACTTTCTGGAGGTGAGACCTCACAAAAAATTGTCATGAGTTGATTTCTGAATCCTGGCCATTCAGAGAGCAAGCCCACATGTTAAAGCATTAAGAAAATAACATTCATTTGGTGTGCTGGGAGGGATGTTTCTGCCACCAGCCACTCTCTCCCACCAAATGTCACTGCCACCAGGGTCCCCACTCACCCCCCAGCCTGGAGTGGCCACTGCACCCATGCTGGGCTCCTTGACGAGATGTGCTTTTGAAAAAGAGCTATGGGAAAAATGCCCCACTTCAAATGACTGCAAGTGATTGTCCATGGAATAGAAACAAGAGGCTCCATCCAATCTCTCTTTTCACTGCACGTTTCTCTGCTCTGAAGCACTTTTTGTTGCTCTTTCAGTAGCTTTCCTTTGCCAACAAATAACAGGCATTAAGGATAGAAAAACAATAAAATTACATGAGGAGAGAGCAACAATCAGTACACAAAGATAAACATCAGCAATAAACACTTGCAGCTGCCAGCCCTACAACATATATAAATGACAGAGGGATGCATGTGAGGGAAGGGAACAGAAGTGGTGTGTGCAGATCCAGGAAGGGATAGTGCAAAGGCTCCTGGCAGAAGCTTGGGAAAGCCCACGTGGTTCAAGAATGTTGGAACCACAAATAGCCTATGCCCAAGAGCTGACTGTGCCTGAATGCCACATCACTGTGAGTCCCTTTGGCTTCTTGGAGTTGAAAATCGAGCTTTAGGATTAATGTGGTGTGTCAAACGTCTATGAAGGAAAAGTGGCACAAATGCCATAAAACTGACCCTCTGAGGGCAAAAGAGAAAAAAAGATTTTTTTCTCCTCTCTATGATATTGTAGTCTACAAATAGAATGAAATGCTTCATGTTTATGGGGAAAGAGGAGCTTTGCTTTGTACTTGCTAGAGACATTTTTCATTGTTTAGAATCCACTTCTAGATGGCAAGTCATAGCTTTGTCATTCTTCTCCCATTGTCAATACTGTCCCGCCCAAATCTCAAGTTGCTATTTTTTTGAAAAGGAAGATTTTGAACCTGGTTAAAAGAACAATATTTCTTGCAACAGATTGATTGGAGGAAAAAAGAGCTTGCTGTTTGCTGCTGTTTTGAAGGATGGTTCAGCAGAAGAGGAATGTGATGGGCTTAATGCATGTGACATGGTGAGGAGCACATGCTGAATTCAATGTGCCCAGAACTGGCAGCTCAGATGGTCTCTGCAGCCAGAACCAGAATTTCCAGGCCAGCTGTTTTTCATTTCTTACTTTGGTGTTTGATGTTTTTAGTTTGTTTCTTTTCATTGTGTTTTACCTGTTGACACTAACACACAGTTTCATAATTGTGGACAGTTTCAGCTTAACTTTCTACATGTGACAAGTGGTGACTGGCAACAGATATTCTCTGGGGTACAAAACCCCTGCAACAACTGCTCCCTGAAGTAAAAATCTGGTGTTTTAACTGCTTCCCTTCTGTTAAAACTGATGGGCGCTCAGCTTAACAGCATTCTCCATCACTTTGCTCCAGAGTTACAGCCCAGACACTACCATTTTGTAACTGACAAAGATAATTTTGGAATTATTAATGTATTAAAGGGATAAAGGGAAGTAGCTCTTATATTGAGGAGTGGTTTGACTTGGTGTCCAAAGATCTTCTTTCCAGACAGATACAGGCCCACTGTCAATGGAGAGATACTGTTGCTGAACAGATCAGGTGTACTCAACTGTGAGGAACACTGGAGATGGTAGGGCAGACATGGAGATTCTGGTGCCCTCAAACACTCCAAACAGATAAATCCTACTTTCCCAGCATCTGGAAACTCAGAGGGAAAACTGAACCATCATCCATATGACAGGAGATTTGTCATGCACAAACTTAAGGTACAACTTTCATGGAACAACAGAAGGATTTAATCTGATTCAAGGCATCATATGCTATGGAAAAGCATTATGACTTGTCCGAGACAGAGCAGTCCATCTTTAGCTCAAATTGTTGTAACAAACAATTTGAACAAACCCTGCCATCTACTTTAAAGGAATGATAATATGAAATGGAAAAAGTAACTCCTGATGAAATTCAAGGACTGTCAAAATGAGGAAATATTTTCACCTTTGATCAAATAGAAATCGTGCTTTTCAGTGCTTGAGACAGACACAACTAAGCTTGCACAGCAAAAAACTGGACAGCAGTTTTAAAATACTTCAAGCACGTTATCATTTTTGTCTATAGAGGTCCTTTAAATGTGTTTCTGTATCTCTGAAATGAGGCTTTATCAATTTTTTTTCAAGCTGGTAGCTCAACACTCTGTTAGGGTCACACAACAGATTAATGGCAAAGATAGACAGTAGATACAGCATCCCAGTTCACTTAGGTGGCCTAAACCACCTTTCCTGTTCAATTTTTTGTGAACTTACAGCCCCCTAGTTAGTGCATTTCACTCATTTTCTCCAACATTATACTAAGCATTGAGGGACAAAACCAGAAGTTACTTCACATACTGATTTGTCTCTTTAAGCTGGAAGTTGTTTTAGTCAACTCTTCAGAGTGTCTATTGTTTGGATCTTTTTTGCCTATTGGCAACGTTTTTCAGTTAATCCGGTGTCCTAGTTTTAGCAGAAGCCAGTGGCAAAAGCGATACCGATGTTAAATGGAGTGTTATAGACTACAGGGTGAAGTTCTATTCCTGCATGAAAAACTGCCAGTCACTTAATCTCTCTGTGGGTGTCTGGTGTAGCACAGCAACACCTGAACTGGCTTTAAATTAGCTGAGTGTGACAGCATTAGCACATGCACTGAAGCAGCACAGGGCTTAGCACTGGCTGGGAAGCTTATGTTTGGTAAGGAGTGGAGCCTCGCTACTTGTGAAAGGAACATGCAATTAATATCTCTGTTTTATAAAACACTGCCCTTAAGATCTCTTAATTATACTTAGTATGGCTAGATAAAACTGGATGCATGTCACGTGCACTTCCTTTTTGAGTATGGAAATGGAAAATTTAGTACAGTGAAAAACTGGCCAAAGAAGTGATGGTCTGATGCTTCAGAAAGCCAGCAAACACCACCTTACCCTTCCTTTCAGGTCATAATTAGTACAAGACTCCAGGACAAGCCATTGTGGGTAATGTACACATGAGGAAGTTGGAAATATTCAGCTCTGCCTCATGATTTGCTGTGTGCCTGAGTTAAGCGTCACTCAGCTTAACCACATAGAGCCTAACCTGGAGCACTTTATTGCCAGGCATCAGGAATGGCCCACACATAATGAATATGATTAAACTTTTCAAATGTCAGGTTAACATTCTTTTTGACACTTCTTGGCTGCATTTTGCAGTTTGTTTTCTTCTTTAGAAAGGGGCAAGATGCTCATAAATGAGCATAGTTCACCTTCAAGAATCATGAAAAACCAACACCAGATTTATCATCCACCTCAAGAAGAAAGACCAAGAGTAGCCAATGTTTGATAGTCTCCTTGCACACTCTAGTGTGTCATTTATGGCATATTAGGATGAATCATGAAATTTAAGCCTGGTCAGTTGTCAATAGACCATCTGTAAACAAGTTACTATAGTTTCAATTTTCCCAAGTGAACTCTTTAATAAATGTTTCCTCCTCCCAATGAAAAAGTAAATAAACAAACTGAGGTTACAATAGATGTCTTTTAGAAACACAGATAGTAAAAGATAATTACATTTTTGTCAGATACACTTTTTGCCACAGGGACAAAAGACAGAAGCTCTGTCTTTCACTCACTCTCTGACAAATGCCCAGTTTGAATACTGTTGAGATACAAGATACAAAAAAGTTCTTTTATCCCCATCAGGGAAAACTCTTATCTGTTCTGGAGGTCATAACCACTCCTTGAAAGGAAAATAAGCACTATGTTTCTAAGCTGTGAGAAAACGCATCTAGTAATTTTTTAGTAGCTCATCAGGATAGTTAAATACTGGAGTGATAATGAAATTATCTCATAACTCTTTGCTCTTGGGTTATGACAGGCCAGTCAACAAAGTTAAATAGTTCTACTATCACATGGGAAACAATTCCTGCTTTATACTAACTGGAAAGAAGTACTATTATTAACTGTTCAGAGAAGCTGCAAGTTCTGCAGCAAGGAGCTTATGTCCAGTAGTAATGCTTTCCAGCAGAAGACAGCCGTGGTGAGTCTCTCTCTCTGGCCTTCTAGGTGGTCTTTCCCTCAGATCTAATGATAGGCCTGTCAGAGTGATTTATGGCACTTATCCATGCCTCAGTGTTTTCCTCCTTGGCTTTGGGTCAGCTGTGGTCTCCAGCGCTCTGTGGTTGTTCTTAACACGTATTCAGTAATCACACAGGCCGAGACTTTTTTTTTTCTACATTTGTGTTTTCTTTCATTCTGCCTGTCTTAGAATTTCCAATAACACTCATCACCACGGGACACCGCTTCCATATTTCACCTGTCAGTAAAGCTTGAGTTAATCTTGCACCACTTGCAGCCCTCTCTGCTGGCTTGTGTTTACCGGCATGCACTCAAACTCAAAGTAAAAATGTATCATTGCATTACTGCTAGTCTGGATCCTAGTGGCCTCTGTGCTTGATCCACATCCCATTAAAATCAGTAGGAAGTTTACCATAACTGTTAACTGGAATTTTAATAAGGCCACTTTAGCTAATATGGGGATGGACTGAGTTCTGCTGTATGGTGCACAGATGGAAATAAGCTGAGGCCACTTCCATGCTTCTTGTGGCATGCACTTGCACAACGTGGAGGGCTGGTTACCTATTTCTGAGAGAAAAACAGCCTGAGCAGGGCTGTGGCAGGAAGAAATTCTCTGCTCCACATTCTTGGGGCACTCTGGTCGCTTCATCATAGTGTAAGCAAAATTCCTCCAGGACTTGGATTGCACATCCCTCCAGAATGTGGGAGCAGCAGCAAAAAAAAACTCATGATAGAGCCTGTAGCCTGGGACTCCTTCATATGATAATCTTCTCTTATATTTGGCTCACTAATAATAAATCACACATCACTTGCTGCATAGATGCCAAACAGGGTACCACCCATTCTTTTTTTATTTAGCAACAGTTTCTGAACAATGCTGCTTTATCTGATCATAATTCTAAAAACCAAAACATCTCTGAGACAGATATTTTTTATAGGAATGGTAAAATATGAGAGGTCAGTGTAGGGTAGTCTAAAGCATTTCTGTTGAAAAATGCATAAAATTCTGGATTCAAGTGAAGGAATAGGCAGATAAAAGGAATTCCGACCACTGTGTTAGCTTTAATTAAATGGGAAGAAGAAAGGCCTGCCACATGTGTTTTACAGACAAACTAAAACCCTACAGCTTCTTTGAAGATAAACAGTTAATCTCAGGTCAATGTGAGTTTTGTCCTAATTGCAGAATCATGCTGGTATTTACATTTCTTTGTACACCTAAGACTGTATTTAATGATTAAGTAAAATTTCACTGAATGGGAGCTCTGTCCAAATTGGAAGCTTCCTGTCCTCAGTGGTTACCCAAAGTGTCATTTCTCCCCATAATTTTAGAAGACTATTCATTTTGGAAAGCAGCAGCTATGAAAAGAAGCAAGCAAACAAACAAAGAGTTAAAATAGATGAGAATACAACTGTCATGGTTCTTTATCCAAGATGTTTCACCACCACCTGAGAGCCACGGTTTGCAAGAAATAACATGGAAGTAGCCAGTGGAGAGCAAAGTGCAACTCAGAACAAATGTTGTGCTAAGAATTTCCAGGAAGTGTCTAAGATTTGATTCATATTTTAATTTGGGTTGCAGGAGAGGTAGCAGGAAGTTCAATTAATTTGCAACAAGAGAAAAGTAAAGAACCTAGAACATACTGTATTTCCAGAAATTCTGAGATGTCATAAGAGATAAGGAACAAACCAAGGTGAAACACCTCCTGCCATGGTGATAGGGGTAATTGTGGCTGACTGAGGCAGCTCGATGTTGATTTGTGAGCACACAGATGACAGTGTTTTTATCTTAGTCTCCATTTGACTGACAAAGGAGAAGAAACCCTTTTACTGAGCAATCCTACTTCAGTTTGGGCCTTTTCCTCATTTAGTTCTATTCTTGTTCTAAAGATGGGAACTGTAAATCCTTCCCTCCTATGAGATTAGCTGTCTCACTCTTCACATAGATGTGAAACAAGAGAATCCTAATAAATATCTCCTAATAAATATCTTCTGGCTGGACTCAGGAAGGAAGAAAATCAGGGAAGTAGGAGCTTCCTCTGTGCAGGACTAGCCAAGTGTGAACCTGAGGGCTAACAGCTGGAGGAACATTTTAAGAGGCACTAAGTTTTTTGGTAGACTTTCAGAGGTGGCATTCTAAGCCCTGTGGCCCAACTCCAGCTTTCTTCCATCAAGGGTAGGTAAGGGAGAGAAGTTGCTCTCAGGCAGGGGTAGCAGACTGAAAAAATCAAAGACATTTATCTCACAATTTCTGTAAGGTTTTCTTTTCTGGAGACGCAAGAGATTTGGAGGTTCCAAAGGTGTGACCTTACTGAAATAATGTACTTAGCATTGTGGTGAACCTCTGTTTACTAACCTTTGCTAGTGTTTTGGAGCTGAGACAGAGTCTTGGCACTGGTAAGGTGAAAGGCTTCTGTAGGATGGCGGGAAGCAGCACAACACATTTTCTCCCTACCAGAGTACCAGCATCATCTTGGCTTACAGAAGTATTCTTGTAGCTGATGATGCCAGTTATCCTGCTCAGATGTTGACCTGGAACATCGGGAACAACAGATTGCTGCCCTGATCCTATGATCATGGCTTTGGCTCAGCTCCTTCTGAAAACAACCCCAGAGAGACACAATAACCCTACTGGACTAAGTAGTACTTAGTGTACTACCAAGAAGCCATAATATCTAAACTGTGATGGACTCAAAGTAACATTACTTGACTTCAGACTTTCTGTCCCTGCCTTTTTGAAATCTACTTCAGGTAAATAATACTTTGGTTGGGAGAGCTCATGTGATTTAAAGAACAAACAAAATACAAGTGACATCCAGCTGTTTCAGATAGTGACAGACAACAGTGGCAGAATACAGGATTTCCAATGTTAAAGTGGCTGAAACACCTGAAAGATATTTATTCTGCTGCCAGTGAACCAGTGTGGAAAGTATTTGGTGCTTCCACATTTCATCAATGCATGCTGCCAAGCCTGCCAGCTGGGAGGGACTAAGATGGGCATCAGTAAACAGATGTCAAGAAAGCTGTGCTGGTCCCTTCCAGCAGTCATCACAGTGGTAATAACTGGCTCCAAGCAGGCTCGGGGAAGGTAAAAAAAGGCAGGTAACAACAGGAACGAATAGCAGTGTACAAGAAAGGCCAAGAAGTTTGGAGGTGGTTTGTGAGAAGATAGTCTCCAACTGTAAATGCATGGTCCAGCTGTATTTGTCCACAGTGAGGTATTCAATCACACATCCCTAGTGACATTACTAAAACTACAGGCCCTTTTCTGCACACCTTGTTTTCAGACACTGAAGCCCAGACAGGCAAGTGGTGCTCTTAAATCCTTTTAGCTAGCTGCTGCTTTGGGGAGCTATGCCACACTGCTAGGCTGGGTGCTCTGGGCCTTGCTGGAGTTTGCATGCGTGAAATTAAACTCAGATCAAGCATTTTTCAGGTGACACACCACTTCCAAACCCTGATAATGTTGCTGGGTAGAGTAAAAGCAGAATGTGATTTGCAAATATGGCACCTGCTCACTTTTCCTTGTATCACTGTCAAAACTGCCCTAAACTTTTCTATTTGTAGTATCTGAACCTCTACAATCTGCTGAACTCTGAGTAATCAGTTCATGGCAATGAAAGTCTTATTCAGCACATCTGGAAAACACTTCACTGGAATAATTTGGTAGCACTCCATAATTTCATTGGGCCCTATTCCCTGCATTTGCTCCTGTGATCAGTTGGAAAACCTCAAATGTAGGGAAAAAGGTAGTTTTTCCTTTTCTTCTGTCTAATACACCATTGCATTAAACTTATCACCTTATTTTAAGGGGAACTGTGCTCCAAATGAAAATAGCTCTTGGGACTGTAAGTCCCCACATAGTGGCTGAGGAGGTTCTTATAACCCCCCTGGAGGCTAAACTGCCTGGAGGCTAAATTGCCAGAGAAGCAGGTGTTTCTATGCACAAGAGGTAGAGGTTACTTAGAGGACAACTAAGAATAATGGAGCTAATTGTGGACTGCATCTGGCACAGGTAGCTACACATGTGAGGGTTTTTTCCCTATGCCTTTCTGATTTTCAGGCAGCACTAGTGTTTTCTCCTCTCCAAGCAAATAGTAGTTAAAAAGAAAAAAAAATATTAAAAGTTTTCAGTTCAATAGAGATCTCACTTTTCTGTTTTTACAGTAGACAGAGCTCTGAATATGCGAAGCATAGTAGGCCATGAGTAAACAAGCTGCATGTGCACAGGAGAGCTGTCTATCATGGCCTGAGAGAAAACTGCCAAGTACTCATCTTCCTTCAAATGACTCTTCTTTCCAAGAAAAGACTAAAAAGCATACAACACTTTGAGTGGAATGAGGAAAGGAAATGCATGGCTGTGAAACATGTCCATTTGAAAAAGATCTTCCATAGCTTGTAATGAATTATCAGATTTGCATTAAACTTACATGCTCTGAATAAATGTTTGAGGATGTACAGAGCTATGGCTTCAGAAAAATTTTAATTCATCTGGAATACCAAAATCTCATTAGGAACTAGAAGACCCAGCAAGTTTCTTCTTGTGGTATCTGCTGGGTTGGGCAGCAGAGGATAATTTACAGTCCATTCCAAAACTGCTGAGTCTAGACCATGACTTAAGGAGATTGTGTGGAAATACTAGTCAGCCCTGGCTGTGTTCCTATTCAGGATGGAAGAAAAGAAAGCTGCACAAGCCCAAGAGATTGAATAATGGCTTCCCTATATGTGCATTTTTGCAGTGTGTCAGGGGTCTAAGTGACTCATACCATTTAGCATTTGCCATGACACTAGATAAGCTGGGCTGTTCTCACCATGACCTTAAACATGACCTGCAGGGGTCCTAAATGTGTCTGTGTGTCTTGCATGAGCATTTCCATAGGTCAGAAAACACCAAACTTAGCCTGACCTCATTGAATACTGAATTGGTGCAACAGTAGATGTGAGCAAGTCTATCCATTCACTGAAGTTTCCTGGAATAAGTGCTGGTTGAGAACACAATTGCCCTTCTAGAATTACTTTAGAAATAAATCTTCTTTGTTATGCATTGCTGTTTATGGCTGAGTTTATGGTCAGATGAACAACTAAATAAGATAAAAAATGTGGGGTTAAGCGAGGATGTGAAAAGGAGGTTCCAGACAAGGTGCGGGGAACTATTGATTTTTGTGGTTTGTCACAACGTAAGGATGTCTCTCAGTCACCTCATCTATGGACAATTATGAGTGTAATGGGAAAACAGCCCTGGGAGAATACCCCAAGAGACAGTAAGAAAAATAGAGAAGACATTAAAATCAAAGGCAGGCATGATAGCAAAATGGAGATGGAGTAATGTGGAAACATTAGAAATAAAGAAGAAAGGGGGGAAATTAAATGGAAGCACTGCAGAAGCAGTAAACAAAGGATTTTCAAAAGTGCCTCACTATCCTAAAAAGTTGTAATTACTTTCCCACTGATGCTTGCAACAAAAATGAATAGTGGTGGCAATGTCAGGCTAGCAATGAGCACTTTAAAAAAAACTCAGCTTAGAATTTCACTGCCTTCTTACAATGTCTGTCTGCAACAATGGCATCAAGTAATACTCATGGCTACTAAATTACAGCTAATGTCCACTTAGATATTCTGGGAAATCTCAGATGTCTGTGGCATTAAGACATCCAGCAGCAATTAACACACAGGAACTTCTTGAGGCCCTCAGAGACTGGTTGGAAAACTCACTTTAAATAATGTTAAAAATATTAATTATTGTGGAACATAGAAAAATTTGTTTCTCAGTATAATTAAAATGAAACCCCTGAAAGTCAAATTGCATTTAAAAGCTGCTTAGGCTTCTATGCACCCTTTCATTATTTCTGAAGTGTAGCACTCAGGAAAAGTGCCAAGTTTATGTCTCTGTGGACTGGGCTTCTCTCTGTTTATCAGAGGTTGATCAGAGAGAAAGGAGTGGCACTGTGTGCTTCCTGGCGCTGCCCTGCCAGCAAGCCCCAGCTCTGACCTGGAGGGACCATCACTGGGCGTGAGAAGGCAGCTCGGGCTCCACACCTTTGAAACCTTTGGCATCTCTGTTGAGCCTCATGAGAAAGCAGCCAGTACTGCCAGTGATGTCTGTGATGTGTCCTTGTATCCCCAGGAGACTATCACGGTTAATTCTTTTTTACGTTTTCCTTAGGTGATTGAATAACTTGCTAATGGTGACTGTTTTGGTCACTTCTACCTTGAACTTGGTTCACCCCACTGCTTTAGTATCTCAGTTCTAATCTCTGGACTCAAATAAGCACCAAAGAATTTAGGGTCCTGAGATGTAACTCATTTGCATTTCCACAGAGGTCAAACTTTGAAGTCTAACAAATGACATGTTGTACCACTAGGACATCTTGGAAAGCTCAGATCCTTGTGTTTATTAGTTCAGAGTGCAATAATTATTAGCTAGAGAGAAATACAACTGCAATCAAAAAGAAAGCCAAATAAAACCCACCTACACAGATTTCTCATACTGGGCCCTGGGCATGACTCACTGGTTATGTATTAGGCATTGTGGGTGGGTACTCTAACGTGTATTTGTTCCATTGTTTAGATGTGTTTTGCACACACTAATTCTGACTTTCTGTTTTGGCAAAATCTTACCAAAAAACCCAAACCCATCACCACCCTCTTGGGCCGCAGTCATGAAAGGCAGCTGCATTACCTCACCCACCCATCTTGGGATCAGGGTGGGCTCTGGAGAGAAAAAGGAGAACTGCTTGCTCGGGATGCTGGGAGGAAGCATGTCATGTGCAGGTGCAGATGCTGGCTGGCTGTGGAGAAGCTTTAGCAGCATCTTACCCACTGTGTGGAGAGAGTCACTTTGCATTCTCTTCAGGACACTTTTCCAAGACCAGAAAATTATTTTGGTGCTTTAAAGCATTCACAGGAGAAATAACTTGGCCTGTAGTTTGCAATGCATTTTTGTACTCTAACATGCCAGCAGACAAGAATATATTAAATGTTAAATGGAGAGGACTTTTAACACTGAAAAAAAGTGTATCCTTTTAAAATATTGTAATGCTTGTGCATGTCTAAGCATAAGAAACATTATTAGAAAAAGTAATGAGAAAATGATTGGAACTGAAAGTATTTTCTTGGCATTGGATCATCAATAACCACCGTCATCTGTGGAGCATGAACTAGAAAAAAGAATTCAAATGGTAATTCAAATGGTAATTATTTAAATTATACAACATATGAATCATAAAGATATATAAATATAATACATTACGTCTATTAGTAACAGGATTGTTTATGTGGCACTTGTCACCATGAAGTGAGAGAGGCAAATAGGAAAGCTTGAAGAATGAAGTCTGATGATGACTAGAAAAACATGGTGATACGTCTGGGAAGCTGATTCGAGCTGCTAACTGTTTTGGTCACCCAGGAAAACTGTAAGGCTCTCTACTGCTTTCACCTTACCACATGTCTCTGTGACAGCCCAACGCATATCTCCAAATGCATTCTCAGGAAAACTCTCCTGGCTATAGTGTGAAGTTTGGCAGGAGCCGTCAGCTGTGTAAACAACCGTGATGTGTAAATAACTGTGACTGTCACTGTCTAGGAGTAACCCTGCAGTAAGTACAACAGACACTGTGACACAGTGGTGGCTATCACACCGCCTGCTTGTGGGTGACAGCCATGGAGAGGTCTGCCTTCTGAGAGTTCATGGCCTTTCTGCAGATGAATAGCCTACCGAACATATGCAGAGAGGCCAGAGGAGCCAAAAATCTCCCACAGAACAGAAGGAGATGGCAAAACCCCACAAATGCAAAGCTATGCCCTGACATTGAAAGACCCAAGTGCTCTGACCCATGTGCACTTCGGCTTCTCTGGGCTTCCCACACCTCTGCATCCTGGCATCACCCTTGATACCTCAAACTTTCAGGAGACCCCAAAGCTGCATCTGACCTCACTGTCATCCCTGACAATACTGATGTCAAATTTTGCAGGAGACAGAGGCTAGATCAAAATCATAAGTCTCAATAGTCCACAGCTACTAAAAGGATGTGCTCAACGCACCAACATTTTCTGCCCTTGTTTACTTCACTCACAAAATATGCAACTTTCTTGACCTTAAGTACACTCCTTAGGAGTGCTCAGGCTGAAAGGGGCTCCACATCTGCCAAAAATAAGCATGGCTGACCTTAATAACTACTTTCCTTCAATCACAAGGGAAGCACCAATGCTACACTGTGTGCATCACTTTTCCTTTAACGCCTACGTGTGAAGTGAAAGAACTATGCAAGTTAACCCTTTCACTGCTGCTACCAATGCAAAAGCTTACAGGTTTGAGCAGGGTCCTTAGCAGCCTTTCAGGTTTGTTTTCAAGGGGTTACTTGTGGGATAATGCAAGTCATTCAAATTTTCCACTACATCACAAAATTACACTCATGCCTGTTCCCACTATTTGTTTAAATATAAACCAGCACTCAACTTTCCAGCAGCAGCTTCCTGTTTAACAAGTATTTAAATGAATGGCTGAGTAGGTTTTACCAAGCACACTTGGCAGACATAGAGGTGCACTGCTCGATGTCTAAACAGCAAACAAGGCTTGCAGTTGCTGTTGAGGCAAACAGCAGTTAGATGGGGCAGACTGACAATGCTGTCCCATGTGTGCTGCAGGCAGGGCTGGCTGGGAGGTTGTCTGCAAGGAAACAGCGGAAATCACAGAAGCAGAAAGCCAGGGAGACTAAATGGCCCAAAATGAATCTAGAAGAGGAACAGTGGACTTCCTCACAGAACCACCGAATATTCTGAGTTGGAAGGGCCCCACAAGGGTCATCTAGTCCAATTTTTTTAGTGAATGGCCTGTACAGACATTGAACCTATGACCTTGGCATTATTAGCATCATGTTCTGAACAACTGAACTGATCTCCTCTGTTGATTTGAAGCACACAGAGAAAGAAAGAAGGTGCCTCATTGCTCAGACACCCCAAAGTAGCTGAGTGGGAATAAAACGTGGCCCTTTGTCTTGTGGCTCTTTATTAACAGGGGGCATTGGCTTCTGAACCAGCCTCTGAACTGCACTAAATAGGCAGGGGAAAGAGGGTATTTAGCCAAAAAGGGATTGTACATTTACAGTGTGCACAGTTACAGTGCGCTCTGACTATGCTATTCTCCCTTTCAGGGACCCCTGTGACTGGAATCAGATAAACAGGGTCCCTTCCTTCCTGCTCCCCTGTGGCTGGCAGAGAGCCAGAAAACCCTCCCTGTCCAGAGCCTAGATAAGGCCATGACCCTTCCTGTTCAGTCTCTCTTTTCCCCTCCATCTCATGGATTAAACAAGCTCGGAGAACCACATTGGGAATTGGAGCCTCTTTTGTACCTGTGCCCATCTCCTGACGTGCCTTCCCTCAAGGCCCCGTATATCTGGGTTGGCCTGGTGATTCGGGGGGCTGCGAGGGTAGGCTTGTCAGTACATTTTGGCTTGACAGGGTGTGAGTTTTCTGTGTTTCTCACTTTTATATCCAATGTGATTTCTGTGAAGTCTACAAAATTATGCCAGAATTAAAGAGGTGCAATGCACAGAAGAATTTCATCTTTAAGATTTAATACTGATTCTTCTTAATTAATTCATTATGCCAAGACTAGAAGCATGCTAGGCGCCTGTAACATTCTCATTTACCTCTCTATTTCTTATAATTTTATTTCATACTGCAAAAACATCTCCTGTAATTGGACCTTTGGATACCTATTGACTTTCCATAAAACTGGTTGAAAACTACCACTCTGTTCTTAAATTTTCGTTGATATTTATTCAACTGTATGTTCCTTAATGTTTTAATTGGTTGCAGAAGCTCATATATATATATACAAACGGCTCTCAGGCAGAAAACATTCTTCCAATGAAATTTCATATCAAGGCAGTTACTGCACTGGGATGAGATCAGCAGCCTTGTTAGAGGTATATGAAATTCAATTAAATGCAAAATATATATCACTGTACTAATTGACAAAATTGCAGGGACAGAGCATAGTATCCCCTTGATGTAAATAAGAGTAGTGAATTGGCAAACAAAGACTAGTCCAAATTAAGATGAAGTGTCAGAATTTCTGGAACCAAAATGAGATGTAGCACAATACTAACATTAAAATGCTATGGAAATTATTGCATTTGTCACTACAGAGTCTTGCAACAAATGATCTGCCATTCAACAACCCAGAAGGCAGAATGACAATTTTATTCCATAAGACCATGAGGAATTTATGCTGCTGAAATGAAAAAAAGAGCTATATTTGGGAAAGCAGCCATTGATTCAGGTTGTCTCTGGGGTGATTTGATGCTTTTTTGGCCTCATATTAGCAGTTTTGGGTTCTAAGAATTCCTGTATTAGTTTCTGGAAGGAACTCACAAGAGATACTAAAACCTAAATGAGATTCCAGAGCTCCTGACTGCATGGTTTGAACTTGCAGGATAGCAGAAACTGAGTGGACTTGTGTTTAGCTCATTTTGCAGTCAGAGAGGACTGGGGTCTGTTAAAAATCAAGCTGCAATAAGTTCCTTATGACTGGTTGCACAGACCTAGAAATAAAGTTCTGATTGCCTACAGCCCTATTCTGCCATTCAAACTTTTGTTGGGCTAGCTAAAATGTCTGTGTAACTGTCTGATTAAAATACATTAAAACCTCTGTGAAGGAAAAAAAAAAAAAATCTTTAAAGGCATATTTTTAAAATCAGTTGTATCTTCTGTTTTAAGGGTTCATGGGCTAAAGCATTGTTGCCCCTGGCCTGGCTGATCATGGGCTACTTCAATTGCCTCACTGCAGAAGAGATGCTGGGGAGAGGAGAGTTGGGGTCAGGCTGCTGTTTGAAAATATTTGCTGCCTGTGGTTAAAAAAACAGTAGCAATGTTTGCTTTTGGAGTTCTGACAATGACTGCCAAGTTATACTCTCTTTTAGTTATTAAGTCTTAACCAATAAATAATGACAGATACTGAAAAGAGAAGAATGGAAACCACACACAACAGTCTTGTTAATGAACCCTTCTCTCTTGCTCTTGGATCAGCTCTTTTGGAAACTGTGTTATGGAGTATTTGGCTACCCATTCAAACCCACCGTTTTTAACAAAACCATTTCCTCACACAAGGCACTGCAGCTCCTACCAGGAGCCATTCAGCTGGTAACTTGAGGCTATGATTAAGAAAGCCTTGGTCGCAGCTCCTGGGCTAACTGCAGCTCTTGTTCTTCCTGCTTTCCAGCTGCATCTGCTCAGATCTTAACCTACAGCTGCTCACTTGAGGTGGTGTCAGGCACAGCTTGTACCCCTTTCTCGCTTCGTGTGGCTGTCTCAGCAGTCTGACTTGCCTTCAGCATCTGTGGATTTAGGTGCTGTGACAATGGCAGTCAGAGACTTTTCCAAACCAGAGATTTTAAAAATCAAAAACATGAGAGTGGAGAGCAGTATGTTATGAGTCTCTCTGCACGATGTTCCAGCAAAGCTCCTCAGCAGCTGTCTTAACCACCGTCTCATGGAATCATAGAATAATTAATTTTGGAAAAGATCTCTGAGATCACTGAATCCAACTCTTAACCCAGCCCAACTCTTAACCCAGCCCCATGGTCAGTTCACCACTAAACCATGTTCCCAAGTGCCACATCCACAGGCCCTCCAATTTTTCCAAAGATGTGATATAAACCTCACCTGGTTCAACTTGAGGCTGTTTCTTGTTCTATCACTTTTTACCTGGTACACCAACCTCTACCTGGCTACAGCCTTATTTCAGGCAGCTGTAGAGAGTGATGAGGCCTCCCCTGAGCCTCCTTTTCTCCAGATTAAATACCCCCAGCTCCCTCAGCCATTCCTCATCAGGCTTGTACTCATAAAAGAGGTTTTACAAGTATCCAGTGATCTTCCCAAATCTAGGTTAGTAATATATGTCATGTTTTTCTATTAAAGTCAAACACTCCTGATCTCAAGCTTAGCTTGCTATCCTCTCAATCCTAACACAAACCTAATAATAATATCAAACAAGAAAAAGCATGTGAATTTAGAGAAAGAAAAAGTAAAGAGGAAGAACCAGTGTAAGTAGAAGAGTTACTTACAGAGGGAACTTGAAGTTTAACTCCATCACTTGCAATAACACTGTATTATACTGAAAAAGTATTGGCTTGAATAAATAGGCACAGAAATTTTTCTATTGCTATTTCAGAACAATAAAATATTAGATTGCTTCATTTTTTTTCTCAATAAATCAGAAGGTTATGATTTACTACCAACAAGCTTAAGCTGATTTTGCCTGCCATATGAAAGAGATCACCTGTCTTAGTGAACGAAAAGCAATGTAGATAAAATCTTGAAAATGCCAGTGGCAACAGCAGCAGTGTGTCCTTGCATGGTGTTAAATGAATGAAGATGTCATTTGCTTGAGCAGACAGATTGCAAATAAGCCCATTTAATAGCTTTATGTAGAAGCCCTGGCTGTGCACCCTGTTGCTCTGGTAGACTCTGCGTGTTTTAGCATGGGGCCCCATTAGATGACCCCTGGCTATTTAGAGATTATACTTAACAGAAAGGGAACATTTTCTGAAATTCCACCTGTACCAACTGCCTTTCCCATTTGTCTGTATAATCTTCTCAATATTGCAGCTTTATAAATGCTTCTCTCTCCTTTACTGCATCAGAAATCCAAGCAACAGAGAGAACCAAGAGACCTGGCTGCAGAAAAAGGGTTGAGAAGGAAAGGAAGCCAAGGTAAAGTACACAAGCCTTTCCCTAGATCATTCAGTTTGGCAACACCAGCACCAGAGGTAAAGCATATTCAGAAAGTAATTCTGTGGGTATTCTCAGCTCAGTCAGAGAGAAAGAGAAAGGTTTTCTAACCAGGCAAGAGCCTGGGAAATAGTTGGGAAAGAATGTAAATAATTCTCTAATCTATCTTGTTATTCACATTGTTTATAGATATGTTCTGCTACTGTGTGTCATTCAGTGCACACCAATGGTGTGACATGTTTTTGCTCTAAGACCAATGAAATTAGTCTTCTCGATGTTCTCTATATATAGAGTGGTACATTTGAAATAAAGAGAGAGCTCATTTTCTTAGCCTTCTGATCCGGAGTTCTCTGTTCCTGTCCTGCTCAACAGCGTCATAATTCCATTTGTGAGTTGACTGCTTCCCTTTCCATTTTCCCCCTGTGATATTCCTAGTATCAGTCAGAAGGCTGTAGTGGAATGTTTGTGTTTTTACAAAGGCATTTATGTATTTTGCTCACTGATAGAGTACCCTCTGGCATGCCTGGTCCTGGTAAGTCCACAAGTTTCCCTTGTGCATGACAAAGGTGGGAAGGAGCCTGCCCAGGGAACAGGCTTTCCCGCTGATCTGCTGGTGCCACTAGCAGCACAAACCCTCTTCCTGGTGAGCTGGCTTCCAGAGATCTGCTCTCTGCCAAGCCACTTGCTGTGGCCACATGCTGCCACTGGAGTTTAAATACACCCTTCATCACACAAAAGCAGTTAATTCAGGCTATAAATCATATCCTGACATGCAAAACTTCTGGTGTCTCATTTTGTTTGTCTGAAATTGTTCAATGCAATTGATTTTGAGGTGAGGAACTCTTTTATGTTGTTGATGTTTAGAGAAAGACTAATAGATTATTTGTTACTGGTTTAATAAATGCACTCCACAAACTACAATCAACTGTCTCCTGTTCATTTCACTGCTTCTAACTGGCTCAGGGTACAGGTTCCACTTCCAGTCTGATGTGCCAAGCTTAATTTTATTGAAACATAATTACTTTAATTGTTTTGGGTTATTACATCTCCATTAAGTAGGACATAGTTAAATAAAAACATTCCTTGATCAGAGCTGTTTTTTTCTAACCAGTTATGGAAATGACCACAGGGGAAAAAACTCAACAACAAACTCCATACTTCAAATGATGTTGCTTTCCTCATGTTAACTAATCACAGTCTTTGTACAGCCCCTCCCATTGAGGCTGTACTTAAAAATGATTCATTCACCTATAGTTTCTGTGTCACTCCACAAACTTCAAATTATACAAACTTAGTATAATGTTCAAAAAGCTTTAACAGCAAGGACTGAATGAAGGTCTCTCTTTCTTTTTCTATTTTTTTTTTTTTTTTGTCACCAAACTCCAGACTCAAAACAACATCAGAAACCTCAAGTTCCTGAAGAGTACTTAGCAAGGAAAGTTTAAGTATTTCAGCACATTGGGGGTTTCCAAAAGCACAAACAGATTCCAAATATGCATAAACCTGTGTTTATATTTATTAAATCTCATGATCATTAGGTGAGTTCCATGAATTAGGTCTCCCAGGCTGTGCAGTCCATGGGCTGTGTAGCTAAGTCAGCTTCACAGTCTCCATGTACAGCTGGGAAGCAAAGGGCTGACTCAGTATTACTTAAGACTGACCCATGACAGTTTTCCAGAGACAGAAAAGGAAAGGCAGCAGAGGACGGGACAGTGCTTAAACCAAATTGGAAGGGCAGTGTCTTTGGGCAGGGCAGGCTGGTCTCAGCATGGACTGCTCCCAGCATGGGAGAGAGAGGTGGGCCCTGGCCTGGGCCTGCCATACTGTTTAGTGCTCATATTTTCAGGAAGCTCTTCAAAGCTTTTAAGGAAGATTTAGTGCACTGCCAGAATAGAATTTCTAATGTCAATAATTCCAATAACTCTCACCCTCTTATTTTCCTTTTCTCCCTGAAGGGTGGTGGGGGAGGCTGACAGGCACAGGCAGCAGTGGGTGGCAGCTGGAAGGAGCCCCATGGCCAGTGGGGCAATGGAGTCACCCTTTGCAGGGAGCATCAAAAAGGGGTTGAAGTATTCAGGAAAGACCTGTTGGCTTCCTGCTGTCTACAGTGCAAGGGTTGTGATAAGGCTTGGAGGGAGGCAGGAGGTGGTGTAGAGTGAAAGCAGCCTTGGGATCCGGTGAGTCTGGGGAGTTGCCTGTAAACACACTTGGCTTTGGTAATGTGGTCAGTGAGCACTCAGCAAAAGTCTTTTCCTCATGGATAAAAACCCAACAGTGCTATATTCCTATCTACCCAATCTACCTAGACGTGCATAAAAACACCAGTTACTAAACAGGCTGTAAGGGTCTGGGCTCAGCTGGAGGGTTCTGTCTGCTTTCTGTATGGTCACCGGTGATACCTGGAGCAACAGCAAACTTGTACCTGTGATTTGCAATGTACATGGATACCTGCACTTCCCAGGTGTCAAATACTGTAACTGCAGGACCCTCATACATAGTACATAGCCCTCACTGACTGCCTGGCCAAACCAATCAAAATTAATGTTTAGGAAAAAGCAGACACTTTGGTCATTTTGGTTTCAGAGCCATAGCATCTGAATGACTTACTGCAAATGGGATGGTTGAGGATTGCTCTGAAGAGCTGCAGCTGCTGAACAGCCAAAGTAGCAAAATTTGGTGTAAATTCTGCTTAGAATGAAAAAAGCAAAAATTGTGATCTCAGACAAATTCCTCATTTAGCTGCAAGGCTGGGTGACTGTTGGAGGGGAACACATGGAAACACTGGCTGAAGTGAGGCTTGGAACAGTGTTTCCTTCTTTTTGTAAAAAGATGATCAGAAACAAACCTGATGAACTGGAACAGGAGATTTTTTTTCAATGTCAATGTAACTAAAACATAACATGATGAAATGCAGGGAAACTTTTAGGGGACTTAGATGCAAAATAAAAGTTTCAGACTTGTGGGGATATGACAACTGATTATCAGGCTTCAGTGCAGCAGTAAGAAGTTCCTTCCAAATAAGGGCAAAACTGTTACAGGTAGCTATAATTTCCCACCAACTATTGACACAAGAAAAATCAGAATGAAGCCTAAATCAAAGGATACAGCTGTTCAGAGGAACAGGAGTGGTCTGTATCCTTACATGTGCTGCCCAAAATTTCCGTAGTGAGACAAGAAACACCATTTAATCCAAAGAACCTAGGCATTTTTCACTTGCAGAAAACAGAAGAAAGAAGAAAAATATGGGATATACCAGCTAATCATCATGACATTTTTTTTCAACTTGAGCAGCTTTAATTCAATTTTCTGTAATTAAAAATAAAATTTCAGAAGGGGGGCAGATGAGGTTGAAATCAGCTTAGAGGTTTACGTTGCCATTTGGTGATGTTACAGGCAACCATTTCAACAGCCATGGTGGGGTACTTGACACTGGTTATATTTATTTGTTCAGAGAGGGACTTTCAAGAGTTTTGGTTTCTTAGGTGCTGAGTGAGTGATTTCCCACTGTCTGGGACTGAGTACTCAGCAAATGTTGTTCTATACAACCACAACTCTCCGCACTAGCTCCTGAAGGTCAGTGGATGCTGTGCAGGGAAACAGGAGATGAAAGGAAGCGCTGAAGAGCAGGCTGAGGCTTTGCAGCCCTTTTGGTGGGACAGTGGCCAACCCCTCTGATATGGGACGCCATCTCAATAAGGGAAATCTATTCAGATTAGACTACACTGACAGTTAAAGAAATGGTTTATCCCCGTGGCACCTCATAGATAGCCTTCCAAATTATTTGCTCTATCTCTCTTATATGCAGCACTGACTATTTTTTCCAAAGAAGCTGTAAAATCGTACGCTTCATGAAGACCCATATCACTCTTGAATGGGGATGGTAAAATCTTTGCCAAGATATATACAAATAGCCTAGCACCTCTTCTGACATCCACACTGACCAGCCAGGGTAACCCCTCCAGAGGCAGGCCAAGAATAACATAAGGAGGTTATTAAATATTATTCATTACCTTCAGTGGAACAAAATAGAAGCCTAAGTCTTGGTTCCAAGAAAACATTTGATAGGATCCCAAGAGATTTTTTTGTTCTTTACTTTAGAAGTTTTTGGTTTTGGCTTGGAGTTTGTATCATGGATAAAAATGTTTTTCCTGAAAACTATGCCTTGGTGATAACAACTTGAAATCTCTTCCACTTCTTGATTTAAGAGGAATGACGCAAGAATGTCTCCTCTCCTCCCACTACATGTGCCATCTTAACCATGCTCACCAGGTCATAGGTGAATAATTGGAAAGCAGCAGTGCCAAAAGTTGTTGTGTCATGTTGTCTTGGAAAATTAACTCAGTCCTTCCCAAAGCATTACCAATGTCACAGCTAGGACTTAAATCCAATCTACTGTAAGTCAGAGGCCATTCCTTTTGTCCCAACTAGTGAATTCTTAGGTGACACGAATTTGAAATATTTTAGTGTAAAGAGTTTAGTAGAACTACATTATACTTTTCAAGAAATGTACCCACTTTGTTAAAAAAATCACTAAATGCGGACATCTGGCAAAAACTTTCTAACAGCATTTAGTCTTATATCCTCCTCAAACCCAAAGTGCATTTCTTAGCTCCTGCTCTTTCACTCATTCAAAATGACTGATAAAAACATGAAATGTGAAACGAGGCAGAAAATTTCTGTGGAAAGCCAACCATAAAAACAAAGTATATTAAAAAAAAAGAAGAAGAAATAACTAGGCCATTTCATCTGCCCTGTCTTCCAAGTAGTTTTTTGCACTTTCCCTTACCAGTATTTTCATCTTCTAAAAGAAAATGCCCCTGGTCACTCTTGAAACTTGAGAAAAACAACTGGGGGACTTATGAAGACTTTGATCCTGCAAATGCCTGTTAAGAGCAGCAGCTCACTTGTGTGAAATGCTTTAGAGCTAGAATGTGTTGAACAGCCACGACTGCACCTTACACCTGGAAGTCACAGCTCCAGCTGCATGCTAAATTGATTCTTGGTTTATACATTCCTTTTAAACAAACAAAAAAATGTTAAGGCAGAAAGCCATTCACATCCTGGGGTGCACCAAAAGCAACATGGTCGGAAGGGTGAGGGAGGGGACTCAGCCTGTCTGCTCTGCACTGATGAGACCCCATCTGCAGTGGTCTCATCTGCATCCAGCTCTGGGGTCCACAGCACAGGAAGGACACTGATCTGTTGGAGCGTGTCCAGAGGAGGCCACCAAGATGATTATGGGGATGGAGCACCTTTCCTATGAGGAAAGGCTGAGAGAATTGGGATTGTTTAGCCCAGAGTCTTTGAGGTGACTGAATTGTGGCCTTCCAGTACCTGAAACGACCCCACAAGAAAGATGGAGAGAGGCTTTTACAAGGGCATGTAGTGACACGACAAGGGGGAATGTCTTCAAACTGAAAGAGAGTAGGTTTCGATTAGACATTAGGAAGAAATTCTTGACAGCAAGTGTGGTGAGGCACTGGAACAGGTAGTCTAGCAAAGTTGTTTCTATCCTTGGCAGGTTTCAAGGCCAGGTTGGATGGGGCTCTGAGCAACTTGGTCTAGTATAAAATGTCCTTGACATTGGCAGGGGAGTTGGAACTAGATGGTCTTTCAGGTACCTTCCAGTCCAAACCATTCTGTGATTCTATGGTAAGCGCTAAGGCAGCCAATCAGCTGCCACCAAAAGAAAACAAAGGCTTTTCTCAGCTGGCAGTTTTCACCTCAGGAATACTTTTGTTGTCTCATGTCTTGAGGACCTTTGTGGCATTACTTTTGAAGGAAACCCACAGGGTTATGGAAAGGCTTGAAGGCAGAAAAGACAGAAAACTCTCCTGGAGACTGTGCTCTAACTGTAAGGCTGTCTCTATCCCAGCTGACCATATGTTTCCATGACTGGAAACAGGTACTAAGCTGGCACTTGAAGACATCAGAGTCATCTTATGCTGCTTCTTAATCAATTTGTATAGTTTATGCCAATTCCAAATGTGGGTGAGGTAAATGATCCAGCACATGACTTAAGGCCTGAGTTGTCATGATCGAGGCAACATTTCATTACCTTTTAACTTGATTTTGATGCAAAATTATTTATGCATGAAATTATTGATAGAATTAATTCTTTCTCAGGTTCACTAGTTAACATATGTTGACATATTCCAACAGTGATAGAATAAATGTACACATAGAAAGATTTCAGAAAATTAAGAGACAGCAACACTTTCCTCTTAGATCTTGGCTTGGTAATAAATATGGTTGGATGTAACATTTTCAGATAGTACAACATGGTTTAGTCTCCTAAGCCTGTTAAACAAGGAATATTTGAAACTGGTGCAGAATTTAGAAAATTAATTTTAACTGACTAAATATTAAGCACCAGGCTTTATTAGTTGCTTTTGTCTGCGTTCTTACTGAATTACAGAGACATTCTTAGAGATGACAAGCTTCCCACTATGATTCATTTCAGCATTGCAAAGTGGGCATCTGAATTGTGGAGCTTTGAATGGCTACCTCAATGTCTGAGCTGTGGGGAGCCCTGCCCTCTGCAGTCTGCGAGGCTCTTTCTGCAAGGCCATCCCTGGAGTCAGTGCTGTGGCCAACTGACTTTCATCTGCTTTATATTGAATTGAGCAGCACAAAATTGATGACAGTAGGTAACTCCCTGTCATGAGACAGACAAAATGTGCACGGCTGACACCACACATCTGTACAGCCACTGGGTTACCCACTGCTCCAAAGACAACTTGTCCATGCAATTTCTTCTTTCTCTGCACTGTAGTTATCTGTTATCTAGTTAGCCTGTTTCCATTTACCTTCTGGGTCCCAGTCTATGATTTTGGTGTTATGATTAGAAAAGATATACCAGAGTTTTGTTGAGCCTAATTATGAATCAGATTAACTGTTAAGTAGAAACCTTAACCGGTAAGATTTCAGATATAAAAGCAAGCAAATGTCTGTTCTATTGAAACCAATAGTTAACTACACATAGTTTTTTGAACTACCACAAGTAACATAACTACAAAGGGATTATCCAGACAGAATCTAAGAGACAAATTACCTTGATTTGTAACAGCTAAATCCAGCAAACCTGAGTAATTCTCTGTAATTCCACTGATGGAACCACTTTAAGAAGACAAAGCTTGTATAAAATTATGTTTCTGCTGCACTGAGATCTGCAGAAACCACTCTTGAGCACACTACAGATACTTCAACCCTACAGAAGTGTATCAGCAGAAACAGCATTCCAGATGACCCACATCTTGGCAAGACAAGAAGCAGATAATAAATCTGTACATGTGTTGGGGGATGGATGTATTATTGGCTTGAACAAAGTGTCAAAGACCAAATTTTTACCTCACCAGTCAGGTGACAGGAAGGGGCAATTTCCCTTTGGAGATCATCTCTGAAATGATCTGTTTAGTGACTTCGTGTAGACAGCAGGCAGACCTATTCCAAAGAGTGTTAGAGAGGATAATGGAAAAAGGCAAATTTGAGAAAGGGAGAAAAAAAGTAAACATTTTTATTAAAGAGCAGAATGTAAAAATGTTGAGGAGTGAGTGGGTTGGAGGATAGCCTGGGCATCATAGTAACTCAGTTAGATGTCTCATTCCGGTATGTGCATTAGCAGAAGATACTTAGGAGCTGAAGTCTCCTCTAGCCAATCAGCCTGCAATTTATGGTATATTTAGGCACTCCACGGTGATGAGGAGTCTTGGGCAGGCATTCTCAGAGAGTTACTGCTTTCTCTGCAGCCCTTACATCACCATCCAAGCTCTGCAGTCATCATCTAGAAATTTATACCTTACAGCTAACTACTGTTTCAGTGGAGCAAACACTACACTATTTCTAACCAAGAAGACAGCTTGTGATGATATGCAGCTTTTAAGTGTCTTGTGAGATCTGGCTTATATGATAATGCACTGCTGGCAGCTTGTCAAAGAGAGAACTGCAAAAGCAATCGTGTTGTTTTGAGGAAGGGACAACAATTAAAGTTTGGTTTCTGTGGCTTCATGAAGAACCCACAGAGAGAACAAAAATTATGAGGCGAAGCACACAGTTGATATTAAATTACCAACACTTCATTTACTTATCCTTGAAACAACCACTGGAGATCTCTTACTTACTGAAATAGTTAAAAATAAAACCTCTAAGAACATTTAGTGCTGGCCACAGGCATTTCACAGAAGTCGGTGTTTCCCAGCTCCCCATAAGCCATTAGGGCTTCCCTCCTACACCTTGACATGCTTCAGTTAGAAACAGCTGAAGGCACTAAGCTTTTAAACAAGAATCTATTTACATGAATTTTTTTTTTTTTTTGTCTGCAATTTTCCATTGGCAGTAGCAATGATGGGAGTCAGAGTAGGCAGAGCACCAGGCAATTTAAGCATCTGTCTCTGCTGAGAGCACATCTGCACAGGACGATGCTGGAAAGGCCAGTGGCTCACAAAGCACCATCTGCCTCCCCATCCTTCTCATGGCTGCTGCTTCAGCAGGCAGAGGGCCAGGCCTGGGGGGAAATGGGCCTCAGGACTCGAGGCATCAGTCCTGTGGAGCAGGTGAATCCTCTGGATATATTGGCTCTGCCTGCTAAACTAGCACACTTTGTGGCGTTTATATTCTTTGAATGTTTTTTTGAATGCTGGTGTAGTCATTCTCTTGTACAACATGAGATACTATACCATATACACCCTTCTGCAAGGGCTGACATCTAGGTATGAAGGCAGGCAATGGTACACATGTTGTTCTCAATATCTTTGAATCAGACTAAACAATTACAAACGCAACTGTACTCTCTGTGACTAACACTCTTAATTATATAATATTTTTTGTGATACTGACTGGGCAGTATCTCTAAGTACACAGAAGACCAAAGCTGGCTTTTAACACAGACAATTTTCAACCAGTTTCTCTGCTTTACTATATTAAATAATATCATTGACCTTGCTGGTTTAGCTTGGCCACAGAAGTGAATTTATTTGAACATTTTGCAAATATTTAATGGGTTACCCCCACCTTGGCTTATGGCTGTCCTGGGGTGACTTTATGCTGCTTGTATCCCCGTTCATCTGTTTAGACATAAGTTTTGCACCTTTAAGACTGGTTCCAAGAGTGAAGGGGGGGAGAGCAGAAGGGCAGAGTTTGTTATAAGAAACTGCACTCAGCTCCCCTGCATCCTGCTCCTGGACTGTGCTGTCTGCAGCACGGATTGATGGTGGGAGAGAACTCTCCTTTGCTTTTGGTTAGTTTTAGCTAAGGGTTTTTAGTTAAGGGTTCTATTTTTCTCTGAGGCAGAGAAGTTCCCTGGACTGAGGTTTTTCTTTTTCTTGGACCTGTTTAAACCTGCTCTGGACAGAACACCCAGAGGAGCACCAGCAGCTCGCACCTGTGGCCCACCGGGCCGGGCCTGGGCCGCGGTGTTTCCAGTGCCAGAGGGACTAATAGGAGACTGAGTGAGCTGAGCTACAGCCCATGGAGGGGACTGAGTTTGTCATCTCTTCAGATTGACAGGAGGTTTTATTGCTTAATATTGCTCATTTTTTTGTGCTGGTGAATGCTTTGGCTGTTAAATAAACAAGTTTTTTCCACTTTTCTCCAAGGAAATCTTTTCCCAAACCAGTTGGGGGAGGGGCCACTTGAGTTTGCTTTCTAGAGGAACCCCTTTAGAGGTTTTCTCCCAAATTTGCCCTAAACCAGGACAATGCCCAGGCCTTTTCCTAAATCTCTAAGGCACATAAGGGTGAGGTCCTGCTGGCCAAACAGGGTGAAAAGGCATGGGTACTCTAGTTTTCTGATAGCTGTATGATGTTGTCATCCCTGATGACTACAGAGCACCTCTCCAGCAGATGTGGCAGCTTGCCTCCTTCCATGTGCTCAGAATATGCAGAAGTTAGATGCAAAACAGCTGAGAAACTGCTGAATCCAGATGCTTTGCTTGGCCTGACCATCTCCTGTTCGTGACCTTGCTTTGAGACTCCCCAAACCACCTGACACGATCGATCTGTTTCTGGCTGAGGAGACTGGGAAAAACCAGATAGAAAAGGAGGAATGTGGGGAAAAGACATAGAAGAAGAAGGATGGAGGTCATGAACAGAATCAAAATGTGGGAGAAGAGAAAAAGGCAGAGGGAAATAGGAAGAAAAAGTATTAATATAGCACAATTTTCAACAAGAAGGAAAATTATGTGGAGGGAAAACAGACATCGGAAAAGACCCAAGGAAGGAGAAGAGAAGGAGGTGAGGACTTGGCAGGGGAGATAAGCAACATCAACAAAAATAGATTTCTTATTTTATCTTCCAAAAAACTGCTGCCAAAATAAGATAATACTCAACTATAATTACCATTATTAATACATGTATGTGGACAAAATGACCATGAAGAGGAGATTATCCAAGGATGTAGCTCTGGCAAGATGCCAGGCACCAGGGAAACTCACAGGAGGATGCAGCAGCATTCTTCCTGAAGGGAATGGAAATTCCCTTGTCTAGGGTAACCTGGGTAGAAAGTTTGGAGCAAAGGCCTGTTGCTTCTGCTTCACCTTTTGAGGAGGAAGGGCAGAGCAGGTCATCAGAACAGCCTGCTGCCTTTTCCAGTCTCATGTCAGGTGAGGATGCTACAGTGGCATGCAACAGACCATTTTCACAGCATATTTTGGGTCAGAGAAACCAAATTTCTTTTGTAGGCTGCATTGCAATATTGGTGACAATTCAACAGTGCTTTTGCAGCTGAATCATCATTCGCAGTTAATATGAGCTAGTGCATTCAGCTTTGCAGCAGCAGTATATTGCTGCTATTCCTACATGGTATCCTGGGAAGCCTTAAGCATGTGAAATTCCCTGTCTGTTCCTCAGATTCCCCATCCACAAATCAGGTAGTGGTACTCTCTGATTCACTGTGTTTTGAGATCCACAAGAGAAAAACACCAAATAAGAGGTATGACTAAAATTACCCTTTCCCCCCATGTACAGAGAATTAATTTTCTTCTTCATTTTCATGCCTTTCATGTGGTCTACATTGCTTTTATATTCTGCTTAGTACCTTGATCACATCAATAAATTTATCTTCTCTCTTGCTTTTCTTCTTCATAGAATTGCAGCTATTTCATAGCTTAGCTCTAAAGTAAAAGAGTGAAGAATATGAAGTAGAAGAGTAATGTCATTAAAGACCCTAGAAAAATAAAAAACCCTTTCCTCCTAATCCAGGTGAAATCTGCTAAATCCCTTTACCCTGCTTTGAAAATAGATACAGAGTTTCAGTGTTCATTAGGGAGTATGGAGAGGTCAGAAGCCCTCCACAATACACATTCCATATTCCACATCCAGTTATCTGTATGAATAGTGGAAAACATCATGGCCTGTGAAATAACTTGTTTAATTCTTAAATCTGAGTATATAGTTTCCTACAGATTATATTGCCTAGCATTTTGAAAGTATTAGCTTTGTCACGAAGCCTGTTTTTTAAAAACTCTTTAAAAATATCTTCCCCACTATGCACAAGCACCTCATTTCCTTGTACTCTGAGGCTTCTACACACTAGCAGTGATCTAAAATAACCCACCTGCTTTCCCCTTGTACTTGTAAGCATTAGTGAAATTATTAGTCCCCTCAATTTACCCAGTACAAGCAATAGACAATCTTCCACTTATATTCACTTATAAAAAGAGGAATGTAGCTCAGCCCAATAGCTGCTACATTCAGTAGGATTTTCCCTAGTGGTGGCTAGCCATTCCTAGGAGCTTATTAGGCTCCTCTTACATTGTAGGGGGTGAAATGACAGATGTCTATCAACCAAATGAAGTTCAGTCCTGAAAGGGGGAGATGGAACTAAACAAGTCAAACAATAAAATTTGATAATATGTTTATAATTAAAAAGTTGTGAGTGACTTCCAGATATCAAAGAAGGAAAAAAAAGTAATTATTTATATTTGGCATGATTTTCAAAGTTGTCATTGGATTCACAGGTTCTCATTGAAGTCACTGTAAACTGTGGGTACACAGCACCTTTGAAAACCTTGCCAAAATTGCCTTTAGACCGCAAGCTCCTTAGGGCAGAGACCTGTTACTCATTTGGCAAATTACATTGCAAAGCTCCTTTGCCCAAACAGGCTGCTTGTGTAATTGATGATAATAATAATAATAATAATAATAATAATAATAATAATAATAATAATAATAGTAGTAGTAGTAGTAGATAACAGATTTGTGCTGGAATTCAGAAATATCTGATGTGGTTCTATAGCCTTCTTAATAACACAGTATTTCAAAGCACTAAATAAAAGCTCATTTTCTAGGCAAATCACCAAGGAAGTAGGACCAAAGGAAGCTGGCTGAGAACAATTTAGAATCAGAGAGGTGTTTGCTTGGTCAAACATGGAATTTCCCTTCCACCACACATTTCAGGCTCACATTATTTGACTCATAGGCTGTCATTTGGGAGCATTGTTAAACAGGTAGGCCATGAAATATGCATCTACCCATGGTTGGTTTAGAGCGTAGAATAGATTCATGTAAGTACATACATCAGTGTACACCTTCAGCCCTGGGGATGTTGCTACACTCCTCAAATTCATGTGCAATCCCTCCACCTGTGACAGAGACAACTACGAATGAGCGTTGACTCACTTCGCCTGGGAAGTGCCAGAGCATTAGGTTCCAAATTCAAAGGGTATCAGCAGAACAGCTATTATTCTCTGCTCTTACTTCAGAAATCTTACTCATTTCAATAACTCAGCCTAACCCAGCTGTAACTCAGTACAGTATTTTGCAGTTTAATTTACAAAGTAAACTAATTACACATCTTCTCAATAGACGTATGAAAAGTCAGCAGTGATAGAAACATCACTCTCGCCCCAGTAGTTTCAGGGAAGCTGCAAGTAGTCCACACCTTCTCAAAACTGGTGGCTGATTTCTCTAAGTCCAGCTTTCCTCCAGCTGTTCCTCGGCTGCAGAGTGTGGATAATGGTACCCACTTTTCTGAAGGGCCTGGAGATGGATGGGGAAGTGCACTGCCCAAGGAAGATGTGTGATACCATCAGAGGAACATCTGCTGCACCACTGTATTGGCACCACTGTGGCTCCAGGTGCTGGCTGTGTCAGCAGGCAGCATTGCAAAACCCCTTTCATAGTAATATTTATCCAGAAAATAATTATGAGGAAAAGGAAAGAAAACTGACCAGTCCTAATAAATACCAGCCCTTTCAGGAATAAATTTGAAAGATGGCTTTCTAGGTATCAGATGATTGGAATCATAAAGTTGAGCATGCACTTACTTCAATGAATCTGGTCAAAAGCGCTGTCTGGAATGTTTATTTATTCATTCATTTTTACTTGAGTAGACAAAGTAAATCTACCTTTGGTTTTCATAAAGTCTTTCTTGCTACATTTTATTTAGTTTAAGTTGGCATCTATTTGATTCAACGTGGAAAGCCCAGCCAAATCCAATTAGTGTCATTGAAATGCATGAAGTTCATTTTTTTCTCTTTTTTACCCTCACTTTAACAACCCAGAAAAAGAATTCCAGAGACAAAAATTTGAAACTATTCCCCTTTCTCACCTGCACAAAGGATGAGATGGTAGGGAGCAAATAATAATAATGTCACAAGTACAAGACCAGGATGGACAGGGCTTTGATCAATCTGTTCTAGTGGAAGATGTCCTTATCCATGGCAGAGGGGTTGGAACCAGATGGACTTTAAGGTCCCTTCCAATTCAAATCAGTCTATGATTCTATGAGAAGTGAAAAAAACCCCTGTCTGTGTAGCCCATTTTTGCCACTTTTGCCTGGCTGCCTGGTTGGTTTGTTTTCCCCTCCTGCTACAATACTGTATTTATTTGTATTTAAACTCCTGAGCAGCCCATCTCAAATCCCAGCGGATTCAGATGCACGTGGCAAGCCATGATGCTGCTGCTTTTACCCACAGAGCTCAGTGTGCCTCTCAAAAGCAGGGAACCTGGGGCAACACCTGTTTCTTTTGCCTCCTCCCATCCATCCCTCTGCCACTCGAAAGCTCCACATGGAGCCTGGGCTGGTGAAGGACAGCAGGGTGTGATCTGGCAGCCGCAGGGAATCATGCAGTCCCCGTCTCAGCTCTTCCACCCTGACAGGTCCACAGGCCTCGCTGGGTCAGCAGCTGCCCCCACAGGCAAAACTTCTGCCTTGGGGAATAAGGTGGTTTCTCCGTCAGCTCCCAGCTGAGGTGTCTCACTTCACTTCCCAAAGGGTGTAGCGGGTGGCAGAGAAACAAGTTAATTTTGCTCACAAAATTTCGTGGCTCATTACAGAAATGGTGCCTTCAAAAATATTGCTAAAATATGAATGTTTTGCAGGGGTTGCCACAGAAACTTGTAGAGCATATAATCCAAAATAGGATGTCTAGACAAACTCCTACTGTCTGACCTTTTATGTATTTCCTAATCCAGACAATTTTGCCAAGCAAATTGGTGACTAAGCAGCAATTCCCTTTACATGGTGTCGTAAAGGCCTGACAAGGCCCAGGTCACAGTTATAAATTTCAGTCTGGCTACTTCAGCAACTCTCAGCTTCCTTTACCAGCACAGCTCTCTTTTGGTTTCTGGGCTATGATGTGTGCTCTGGATCATCATGAAGTAATTTTGGGGCTGTAAAATCCAAAAGCCACAGCTCCACTGCGAAACAGAAAGCACTTTCATCCTGCAGGACCCCAGAGTTTACATAAAATTGTAAAATAGGGAGGCTGGAGAGAGTCTCGGGTGAAAGCAGAATGAAAGACAGTGGCACGAGAGCCTGCAGCAGCTGTCTTCTTCTGAGGGCCTGGGCCTAGCTAACACCCCTTTTCCCACAGCCCCAGGTGCTGACTGCTGGAGCTAGCAGCACCAGCATGTCATGGAGGTCCTTCTACTCTGGGTTCCCATTTTCTCCTTCTTGAACAAGCCCTTTTGTTTTCCTTTGTTTACCAGAAGTAGCCCTACACAAAAAGGCTTCCATCCTCTCATTACAGCAAAAAATAAACAAAGTGCCCTTCAGTGATGCGTCATTTATCAGCATGGTCAGATTCCAAAAGAATCAAAAAAAATGGCAATAAAAACAGGGAAGGAGGCAGGGACATTGACTCAATCCTCAGTAGCCCTTAAAAAACTGTGTAGTATGTGAGTGTAATTCAGAATACTCTGGGATTTGGTAGCAGTTTCTGTGATACAGAAGTAAGCAGCAGTGCACACGTGTGCATACATGCATTTGTGCACATACAGGTCACAGAACCACAGAATGACGTGGGTTGGAAGGGACCTTAAAGACCATCTTGTTCCAAGTCCTCTGCCATGGGCATGGACACCTTCCACAAGACCAGATCGATCAGAGCCTTGTCCAGCCTGGCCTTGAACACTTCCAGGGATGGGGCACCATTCTGCACAACCTGTTCCAGTGCCTCACCACCCTCTGAGAAAAGAACTTCTTCCAAATGTTTCATCTAAATCTCTCATCTTTTGGTTTAAAACCATGCCCCCCCCCCCCCTTTTTCTGTCACTATCTGCCCTTGTAAAAATTCTTTCCCCCTCCTTTTTGGAGGCCCCCTTTAAGTACTGAAAGGTACTCTTAAGGTTTCCCCAGAACCTCATTTCTCTCAGCTTGTCCTCATAGGAGAGGTGCTCCTTCCCCTCCTTCCCTCTGATCAGTCTTTGTGTCCCTACTCTGGACTTGCTCTAAGAAGTCCACATCATTCTTGTGCTGAGGACCCCAGGTATGGTGATGCACAAGCTTATAAAGGTGAGTAGATTCCTACAACAAAAATAATTTGAAGCAGAAGCTTTTTTTTTTTTTTTTTTTTTTTTTTTTAATTTTGTTCCACATTGCCCATTCCTCTCTCCCACAGAGCAAGATTTGGGGCTGTGCTTAGGCTGAAGGTAGGAAGGCTGCCATGGGCAGTGGTCTGAGACTGAAAGTATTGGTGTTTCTGAGTTAAGTTGTCCCAGGTACATGTTCTGGTAAGCTTAAGGAGGTCTTGTACACACCTCAGGGACAGAGGCTGCAGAACACATATGTTACTGAGCCAACAGCAAGTGTGAGAGAGAGAAAAGAGAGCTATTGTCAGAAGGAAATAGGAGGAATTGGTAAGAAAAAAAAGTTAAATTCATTTCAATTTAATCAGCCCATTAATAGTATCATGTACTGTACAGTATTATGTAGTGGTAATTACACACTATGTGTATTAAACAGTGGTAAGAATTAACAACTTAGTATCTGGCCTCTCCAAATATAGCTTGTTATAGAGAGGTGTTGGATTTTATATATATTTTCTGTGAACTTTAATTTTCCATGTGGTGTTTGATCGGGAAATGGAAAGCCCCTCAGGCGGAGTGCCAGAAGAAACCTTCCTGAGTAGGATGTGTTCTGCAGTGTGTGTGGAGAAGATCCCAGGGGCAAATATTTCATCTTCTGAACCATTCACTTCTGCACAATACGTTGTTTCTACCACAGATGTTTCATTCCTGAGAAATATTAAAAATAAACAAAGGTGAAGAAAAAGATTTCTGTGATGCATCAACAATTCATACAAGTGCAAAAGAAATTAACAGCTTGTGATGAATTGGAGAGAAACAGTAGGCATGTAAGGAAAAGCATTGCATTGAATTCAGGTCCTGCATTAGTGATAAATAGTTGCTCCTTCTATCTGAAGCTTCACAAATTTCTTCTTCAAACAAATGGTTAGGCCACCATAGCAGCTGAAATCTGGAAAATTTCCCAGGTCCTGAAAAAACTATCTCCTGAAGGGGAGCATCAGGCAACCCATACTTTGTATGTGGATCAGGAAGTTCTTCTTTGGATAAAAACATACAAGAACTAAATAGCACTCACGCAGACTGGGCTGTGTGGTTCACATTAAAAATAGAGGGGACAATAATGGACATGGAAAGAAGGTCACAGAGGTCTAGACGAACAGATAAGCAAGGATTTGAAGAATTCAAGTAGTGCAAAATATATAGCATGGTGAAGAGTAGTCAGAAATTAGAAGCCCAAAGTAAAAGCAAATCTAGAAGTTTCTAAAACTCTCCTCCTAATAAAACTGAAAGAACTGTAATTTCAACATTAACATAAACTTAATCCTAACCTAAAAACTATAACCCAAAGCCTTACTCTAACCAACATAACCTTAATTCTAATGACCCGATTTGTAGTAACTCTACAAGTAAGCCGTAACTCTACAAGTAAGCCATAACTCTAAATGCCCTAACCCGATACCCTAACCCTAATCCTATGCCAATGCAAATGTAGAAATGTCTAAAGCAAACCTTACTGCCTTAGTGCAAACGAGGGTAAGACTGGATCAGACTTCTCACATTAGAAATCATTCCTTTCAACAATTCCCCGAGGTTGTTTTTCTGGACAAATTGTGTTATGGTTCCTCCTTTTGTCTTGAATGAAAATGATGAAATGATGAGTGTGTGCTCTGGTCCTTTGTTTCAAGGGCACTCTCCCTTGGTGGAAAAGAGACTTGTGCTCTTCCATCTACACAGACATGGGTGAGTCCCCCTTGTTGGCGAAGCTGGCAGCCCCTGTGTGTTCATTTTAGCTGCTGGCTACAAAGAGCTGCCTCCTTGGGGTGCAGTGATGCTGGCCTTCCTCAGGAGGTCCTGCCACATCCCTCCTTCCCACTCCCTGCTCTTCCTAGAACAAGGACCTACGCTTTTTTTTTTTTTTTAAGAAAGACTTGTGTTCCTTTCAAATGGCAAATATAAGCAAAATTATATTCTGATGGTTGGATTTCACTGAGAAAATGGCAGTCTGATCTCTTTGTTTCAGCGTCCTCACACACAATTATTTGTGCTTGTGTATATGTCTGTCATTTTCTGTGATATAGCTGTCAAACTGTGCCACAATCCCACCCATGAGAAATGGGTTATTTAGTTTGATGTTTGCTTTAAAGTCTGACCAGGGTTTTTGTGTGTTGCTGGTTACTGGTTCTGGCAGGCTTTAGTCTGAGCACAGTACTCATTGCTGCTTCCTCTGTTGCCTATTAATGGTCACAAGATGATCCAGTGAAGAGACAGTGCTCCTCTGGAAAATATTTATAAGGGAAAGACAAAGCAACATGCTAGAATTTTTGAACTACAAAATTAGTGAGCTCATACTTCTCAAGATCCTCTCAATTTTCTCAGATTTATTTTCTTGTAACTAAAATGCAATTTGGCAAAATACCATGGTGTACTTTGTTACAGAAAGCATAAAATGTACCCTGATGTATGAAAGGAATGCATTTTCATCTTTTCAACATAAACGGGAGGCAGGTGGCAGCAGGAACTATTGACACCATCAATCTTTTCCCTCTTCTTATATCTTAGAGAAATAAAGCCTAACACATACCACAAAGTTACAATTTTTACACCCAGTCTATATAGCTCTGTTTCCTGTCACTGGTAGCCTCATCATTTCTCTTACATTCCCTCTACTCATTTATCACATCTTCTTGTTGCATCGTATAGTAATTTTGATTTTCAGCTCCAGAGGACACAACTACCACTGTAGGATGGTGCCTTGATATAATGAGAATACCAGATGAACAATTATTAGATAGAGGACAGCAGAAGTCAGCACCAAGACCAAGCAAACCCGAACAAAAACATCTTGGTGTCTTTTTTTTTTTTTTAATAGGAAAAATAGTATTTTTGTCTTATTTGAAAAACTAATTTTTCTAGTACAGGCAAAAGCAGCTCTTACCTCAGATTTTGTGGCCTACATAACAGTCAGCAGAGTGGTAGGAATAAGTAAGTAATATTAATGTTTCTTTGGATTAACATTGGATTTGACAATGAAATTGCCGAAGCAACCAAATGCTGACTCTATCCCAAAAATAAATGCAAACTCCAGGCTGTCTGGAACCTGGAAATCTTATGAAGACACTAACATTAACTGCTCCCCTGGAACACCTCAATGCTGTCTGCACATTCAGCTGGTCTCACTTTACATGTTCCCCTGTCTGAGCAACAGCAAGCTGTAGGCAATTGAGTCAGCAAAAGGGAAGTGACTGCTGAAGTGAATGCACACAGATACAGCCCAGCACTTGCAGTTGGTTTGTCTAATGGCTGAAGTCACTGATATCTTCATAACACCATTAAAGGTCCAGTTGCTGTTGTCTGAAAGTGGATTTTGCCCTGTGAGGCAGAGGAGAGTCTCATTTAGGCTGCATGTCACCCAGCTGAATTACCCTGTCAGCTATAGGCCAGTAGCAAGTATTCATTTCACACTTTTCATCTCATCATCAGGAAAAGGACTAAATCTAGTGGCCACAGTGGCAAGGAAACAAGCTTCTTGTCTTTAAAAGATCCAACATCTTACATATGTCTTTCAAAGTCTGTCAATCCAGTCCACATCATCATTTTCTGCAGCCCCTAACTCCTGTGTTAAAATAAAAACAACAGGATCATTGTGTTTTACAGGACAATTCCCTGGTGAGGAAATCTATTTGATCTTTGACCTTTTTCCTTTTTCTGTGTAAATTTCAGGATGCTTATCATCACCACACAAGGTTCAGCAGTGACACTATTTCTAAAGCAAATATCACTGTCCATAAACATGGACGATGTTGCCAAAGGTGTGTTGGCTGAATCTTTTAAATAAAAACAAGAACATGAAAGTTAAAATTGGCACACTGTGGGCTCAGAGATTATGAGAAGAGCTATAATTTAAAAAAAGAAAATAGAAACAGAAACTCCTCAATTCACTTAATGAAAAAATTAGTAATTTTGATATTTGATACTCATCAAAAGGGTGATTGGCATCCTTTTTATTATGCTGCAACTAACTACCTTTTGCCCTTTTTATTTCAGAGGAGCATCTTTGGCATCCCATTACATGAAGTACTGTCCCAGTAAGGGTTGACCAAGCTGGCCTGGCAGTTGTGAATTGTTTTTTCAAAGCACCTTATCATTAGAACACAGATATCAAGCCCCATTTATTAACAACTAACTTTAAGAAACCAAAGCAAGTAAGAGAGCATTACTTCAAACACATTCGAATCTTTGCCACACAGGTTTTGCTATATTGTTTTCCAATGAACAAATTAAGTTTGATGAAGGGAATTTTTAGATGTTCTCCATACCAAAGGAGGGACTTGTAAGAAAAGCTAATGAAAACTATAGCACTGCATTAGTCAAGGACAGAACACTATTTCATAAAGCAAAAATCAGAAAAACAATGATGCTAAGAAGCACATATAAAAAGAATATCCATTGGGACTCACAACCTTGCTTTTGATCAAAATGTCCCAGTTCTTATCCAAGCGGGTTTCCTCTGGCACATGTTCAGTGCAGAAAATTGCCACAGGGCTGCTTGCCAAGCTCTGTCTGAAGGGAAAGAGCCAAGAGCAAGGGTAAAGAAAGAAGTGGCATGTTGTAGGAAACACCTCAGCAGGTAATACCACAGAGAGCCCAGACACCATTGTTAGCTGGAAGACTGCCACCATTTACAGAGGGTGTCCAAGTACTTGCCCTCACAACAAAAAGGAGATGTGATTGCAGCCTGGATAAACCTGTCTGTGATAGGTTTTGTCTGGCAGCTCTGCAGGACAGCAGTAGTTAAGGCATGGTGGCAAAGGCATCAGCACCTTCCTGCAACACATCACCTCCCTCAGGTGACAAAGCCCCACAGACCTTGATTTTTGATTGTGGGCTAGTCTTCACTGCTCTTATGCCCAGACTAGCTAGAAGCTGTTTCAGGCAGTAGTCAGGCTGCCTGCACCCTGTGCAGCAAGGCCAGGGATTTGTCCTGCCCCTAGGCAGTCAGAAAGCATATGCCTTTTAATCTAAGAGGGTCTATTTTTCTCTAATCTAATAGATCCTAATCTACTCTGTTCTAAGGTATTCTTTTTAATCTAAGACAGAGTATCTAGAATGTAGAAAGATCTCATTGCATTTAAATGGTAAGCTCCAAAAATCAGTCCCTGCCTTTGCATTTTGGGTAATACAGAGCACAATGCCAGTCCCACCAAAAGGCTTTGTGAGATGTGAACATATGTAGAAACTACACAGGCCTTATACTGATCCTACTACTTTTACACTGATATTAGTCTGAGTTTCTCAGGGTAATAGGTAGCAAAGTCAGATCAAACCGCACTCAAATCATGGTATTGTGCTGAGCAAAGCAAAGTCATTAGTTTTTCCCTTTCTACTTCCCCATTTCTAATTTTGAATAAGGAAGTTATCCTGGGGCATCTTCATTCCCTATTTCTCAGTGTCATAATGTATGTTCCTCTTTGACACATGAGTAGTTTTCTCAGGCCGATGATTTTCTTGTATCCCCTCAAAAGGTTATTTCAAAGTAGTCCAAAAAAGCCACATCCACACAAACTAGAACAATGTAAAACTGGCTTAATTTCAGGATGATACAAATTCAACATGCAGATCCTAACCACTTAAAGGTTTTATGAGTTGAAGTTTATTCAAATCTGAAACTCAAGTCAATGTGAAGGAATGCAGGAAGAGAGGGGAGGCCAATCATAACAGAGACACCCCCTCTCTCATATTTGCAGGAATTGCCTTATGGTAAAATAATAGACTTCTGTGTAGAATCAGATGTTTCTTCTATTAAGATGTCTAAAAAACCAGGGTTTTATAACACACAATTTTTCCTAGAATTGTGGTTCTATTCCATTATGAAAGTTCATTACCTTACTTACTAACCAGTAGAAGTAGGCCTCTCAGGTTATCCTTTTCCTCTCTGAATCCAGCCTACAGGATGGTTCCAGCAGCCCCTAGCACCCATACAGGAAGAGCTCACAGGACTGGAGACATGCCAGGGGCTTAGACACAAGGAGTTGCCATTAACTCGTCCTAGCCCCAGAAGAGATACCAAACTGGTCTTGGAAGTGCTCTGCCAATGCCGTTCAAATAGCCTAATCTACTTGAAACAGTCAGTATTTTCCATCAGATAGTCCCATCTGCTTTTCACCTCTTTTCAACTTCTTTAAGGCCGGGATGGTTGTTTCTGTACTCCTCTATATGAACATCACCTGAACACAAATTTACCAGCTCAGGCAGCCCTTCCTGCCAGAACTCCAGATCAGAGTAGGGATCACAGGGTATGATCTATACAAAATATAGTCAAGAGGAGATTTAGACCTAAGGGAGCAAAGAATGCTCAAAAGGCTCCAAAAACACTGCATGCATTTTGCAAGCCTGGTAAGAGAAGGCATAAAGCAGTGGGGTGATCACCCAACAAAAGCCAGATTTCAAGAGGGGTTGGCCAGTCTTTGCTGGGGCAAGGTGCCCAATAATGCCAGCTGTTTGCTGGTACTTCTGCAGCACTTCCCCTGCACTTTTTTCTCTCCTTTCTGTTTTCAGCACGACAAAATTTCCCCTAAATAACCACTGTATTATTTTATAGGTTTAACCTTGTAACTCTTTTCTCTTATTTCCCTCTAAGTCACACGTTATCGCTTTCACTGTTAAATATTTCCTGTCTGTTCATTCATCAGCTTATTTTAGCTTCTTCCTTCCTCTTAATTGGCTGCCTGCCCCCAATATGTCTGTCTTATATGTTTATACTCTTAGCCATTGTTGCCTGTTTTCTTGGCCAGTGAATTGGTTCCCATTCTTTGCCATTGTGAAACTCTCAAAAAATAACTGACTTGCTTCACATTCCCTTTGAGTGAATCATAACTCTTGCGGTCTCCAACACAGCAGCCATCAGGAACCTGTGGCACTTCCCTGGAGTGGAGTTCCACAGCAGGAGTAGGCACTGTCTGGGCAGTAGACCTTCATACCTCACTTGTGATTAGCAGGTCACTTCAAGCTTCATCTAGGTTCTATTTAAATTCTCTTATTTCCTTTCTCTACTGAAAACAAACCTTCCCTTCTTTTATAAAATTTGTATGGGAACCCCAGGAACTCAAAGCTAACTTGAACTTTGGAAAGCTGTATTTGATACATCCTAGCAACCCATTGAAAGGAAGCAACAATTCACAGATACCCTCAGCCACTCTCCTTTTGTCTCATATAGACACAAACATATGGATGTGTGGGATTTTTTTATCCCCATGAAGTTCTGTGCGATAGCATACAACATTAAGATTCTCAGAACCTCTCAGTTCATGCTGATCTAAAAGGCACAAGGATCATGCCCCAAAGCAGAATTCTTCAGAAAAAGGCATTTTCTTTTTCTATACCTGTTTTACTGAGATGTTCCCTCCCAGCACTTACCCCTTGATCTTACTTAGGTGCTGCCATGTTGTTTATATTAGAGATGGTAGAAAGAAAAAGCATTAAGAGGGTGAGTAGGAGCTCTTATGTCTCAGATTTGTTTGATTAGCAAAAAGCACCCACTGAGCTCCTGAGAGCATGACTGAGGAACAAATGGGATTATCCAGGATTAGATTTCTCTACTACTTTTTGACTTTTAAAAATTTTAATGAAAATTAAGATTATTGCTGCAAATCAAGAGTTCATTAAAATATTGAAACTGGAAAGAAAAATATGTTGAATATAGCTGAAACACAGATCACTAAGAGGGAGGTCTATCTTGGGGCCTTGCGTATGTAGTCCACACTGTTAGAGACAAGGAATGTGCATGCCAGATGATCTGGTGCTGTGCAGTTGCAGGGGCCACAGCATTCAACCCCATTGGAAAGTAATTCTGATTGTGAATGCAGCATTTGCTGAATGAAACTATGCAGTAAAAATAAAAAATGGCAACCCAAAGTGTCATGTATATTTACTACAATAAGTAAAATCAATCTGATTCTTTTCCATTAGTATTTTGTCTTGTATCAGCTTTCCATTAAGTTGTAGACTGTCTTTGTATTTATCTGAGCACAAAATAGTCCTTAAAAGAGGAGGAAAGCATCCTTCTTACTCCGCAGTGCCTCAATGCAAACCTTAAAATAAGTAACTGTAGAGGACAAGCAATCTTAGAACCTTAGATGAATACACAATTTCTGCCAATTTTTAAAATTTGCATTTCTTACTTTTTCGAGGTATACTTTCCAGGGAGGTGGGAAAATTGATAGTTTCTAAGGTAGACCTTTCATGTATGAGGAGATTTGTTGTCAAGGTATATACAGGTTTAGATACACATGCTTCCATATACACCTTGTGAAATAAGTGTGTAAGTGCTGCCATTTTTTGAGAGCTTTCTATTTCCTCTCTTTCTTTGTCTCAGCATGGCTTCAGAATTTACTTGTGGTTTTTCTCCCAGTCACTGGACTGTAGTGAAGAGGCACATGTTTTTCAGTTTCTTATACCTATACTGCTTCTCACTTAGATAACCAGAGCCATGTTCCACATGATTAGATAGTGAATCTAAAATTTCAGGCTCACTAACCACTTCAGGAGACATTTGTGAGAAGCTGACACAAGGCTATGTCTTTGGTGAGTACCTGCCCATCTCAAAAACCACATTCAGTGGGAAACTCAGCTATAAACAGCTTGCCATATGTGTACACACATACTGGAAATTTTGCATTTTTAACATTTGTAAATTGGAGCATCTTAGAGGAGATGCTATCACAGCTCAGCAGCAATCTCTCCCTTCATGCTGCTCAGTTTTCATTACAGGAATGCTTTATACCACTCTGTAAGTAAGTAGGTATTAATACATAAAATGCCAAGAGAGAGACACCAGCAGCTGGTCTCTATCCTAGACAGCTCCTCAGTTTAGCAGGATTAATAAAACACCTTATTGTATGCTGCAACTGAGTACCCTTTGTATGAAGCCTTGGGCTCTCACTGCAGTTGAATTCCACATTTTTGCAGGCAAGTCATTATGGCACCACTAGGGCAGAGCTCAGCTCCAGCTCATGGCAATTCCCCACTGCACCATCTCCCCAACCAGTGGGGTTTCTTGCGTGCAGTATGTGGCTCAGCAATCTCCAAAGTGCATTGAGATGAAGGATTACTTCAGCACCAGGCTATTCAAACTGCTTTTAAACAAGTTCTGTTCCAAGTATTGTGGGTTTCCCCATGCCTTACCTCTACTTTGATTATTGTAGCCTTCCCTGATTGCTTAGATAAAGGCCTCCTGGAGTTAATGGGGAACACTATAACTCTCAAAATGGGAACCCACCTCACTGACTGATATAGCTCTCAAATGGAAGCTCATTCACTGTGCTGATAGTATGGACTCTTCTGCTCACACCAAGCTCTTGACTCATGATCTTTCATCACTAGCCCATAGGGAAAGACAGGATGGCTGGTCTAAGAGGCTTGTCTCCACCTAAGAGGTACTGCAGCTAATTGTTACCAATTACTGTCCAAGTCCATTTCTATGGCTCCAGTATTAGCCTAGGTTAGCTTAAGTGTTCCACAACACTTAAGCTTGTAGCATCACTGATTTCTATTTTGCTGTGACTTCCTGGCATAATTAGGTTATCTGTCCTAGCTACTCACCTCAGAGATAGGGATGCCCCATTCACATGCCTTCCTGCCCTCTCTTCACTGTTTTGTGCTGAGAAGTTAAATAACCTGAGTGACCTTCTGATCACAGCCTTAAACATATTTTATGCAGATGCTCTCTGATCAACAGATGAGAATCTCTGTGTGGGAGAGAGTAATTAAACTACCAGGGATTTCCTAGAGCAGAAAACCAACTTGGAGTCTTTTAGGTGTTGGGCTAGCACTCAAATGTGATGCCCATATTTGTAACTATGTCAAAATGCACATGGGTTGGCATATAGACAATCTCACCTCCAAAGCAGGATTGAACAGATCTCACAGGAAAGTGCCACATAAAACCTCTCAGGGTGAAAATAACTCAGCTTAGTGTTCCTCACACTCTAAATACTCAAAATTTCCCTATGTCTGTTGTACACTCCAGCCACGATGAGCAGACACATTTACACTTTCATTAAAACCAAACGTGTTCTGAAGAAGAAAAGATCCCTCTTCAAAAGTGCTACATAGTTAATTTCTATGGAAGGTAGACAGGATTTTAAAGAAATGGGAGAGATGAGGAGTCACTGCCCGGTATAGGCAAAATGCTGAGCTCTACAGTCATATGTGGAGTCACACATTCTGACTATCACTCATACGATTTCCTCCAGATATCTAATTTGAGTGCCATGCAAACCCACAGTCAGAAGTCCAGGTTTATTGCAAAGGGAAAAAGAAAGATAATTCAGCCATGGTCTGCAGTCAAACTGCAGGATTCATCCCAGCTTGGATGTCCCAGTTTATGTAAGGGATATGATAACTGACAACTTAGATGGATCAGTTGAACCCAGTCTTCAAAACAGACAGATTGGCAGGATTTGCCTTGAATCAAAGCTACTTCTTGTACAAAATAGGCAAGTCTCCCATGACTGAGAAGCTGAATTTATCCAGATTTCTAAGTGTGCCAAAACTAACCAGGTATTTGACTTTTACAAATTCATAACAAAATTCTTGTCTGTTTGCAAAGTCATGTAAGTAATAACAATCCAACACATCTAATGTTTTTTTCTGCTAAGGCTGAGCACAGGAACCACATCTTATGATGGCATCTGCAGTGCTGAAAATGTTGCTTTGTAGGGTAACAATTGAGGCTGCACCTTGACTACTGTGTTCAGTCCTGGATCCCTCACTTCAAGAAAGACATAGAGGTGCTGAAGTGTGTCCAAAGAAGAGCAACAGAGCTGGTGAATGGTCTAGAAAACAAATCATATGAGGAGTAGCTGAGGAAACTGGAGTTGTTTAGTTTGGAGAAAAGGGGGCTCTGGGGAGACCTTATCACTCTCTACAACTGCCTGAAAGGAAGTTGTAGCCAGGTGGGGGGTCTCTTCTGCCATGTCTCAAGTGAAAGGACAAGAGGAAATGTCCTTCAGTTGTGCCAGGGGAGGTTCAGATTAGATACTAGAAAAATATTTCACTGAAAGAGTGGTAGGCACTGGAATAAGTTGCCCAGGGAGGTGGTGGAGTCATTGTCTCTGAACGTGTTCAAGAAGAATCTGGATGTGGCACTTGGGTTTATGGTTTAGGGGTGTCTATGGTGGTGCTGTATTGATGGTTGGACAAAGTCTCTTCCAGCCTTGATGATCCTGTGATTCTGTAACCCTTTGCTCTGGAGATTTGTTATCCCCTGCTTACTGGGTGAAAAAAATCTGAAATTGATGCTGAAATAATTGCTGTCCCCAAAGGCTTAAACACCCACTTCTTTATCTCCAAAGACAATGAACCTACAACACCTCTAGAACAGCCACCATGAAAGATCACAAGACCCTCCTCATCTACTTAGAATGATAAATCTCTGTTGTCAATGATTTCTGTATTCATGGACCTTACCTTGTTGACAATCACCTTTACAGTGAAAACCAGAAAATGTTCTTCAATCAACATGTCAGTCATTTTCCATCTCAAAATTGATTTCAAGGCACTGGCAGCTCTGACCACATGAAGCAACTCCTGCAACAGAGAATAATTCACCTATGGAAGCTTAAAAATACCCAACCAGCTACAATTGCTTGAACTCAAGGAGCGAAAAATTAGAATCAGCTGTTTAGCATAGCCCAAGAGTCTCTACTGCACCTAAACTGAGAGAAAGCCAAAAGGGAATATATTTTGTCTTGGCTCTTTACAACAGCAGTGGTAAAAGTCACTTTGAATTCATTACTTACTCTTGCTTTAAAAGAACCTCACTTGCTGTATAGGTATTCTACAGGTGGAAATGGGAGTGATGCAGGAAAACAGATTATTCATTCATTTTCTAACCTATGTTTTCCTTTCCAAACCAGAATTTTCCATAGACTGTTGCCACCTCTAACTAAAAGCACAGTTTCTGAAACACCTATCACAGCAACACTGAATAGCTATTTTTTTGCCAAGTGGTTTAGAAAATAAGTTGCATGGGGCAAGTATAACTTGAGAGCAGACAACATGTCTTGCATGACTCATACCAAGCCCTGCCTGCTATTCCAGTAGGCAGGGACATGAACTGGCTTCATATCCAATCAGCTTTGCCTCCTCAGTCTCTGTGGCACTTATGATTGGGGTGAAATCAATGTTATACTGTCTCTGAGTAAACTAGGGGCGTGGAAAGAGGAGTCACAAATCTCAAAAGCCAAAATGAAGAATTCAAGGAAAGGTGAAAATTTCAGCAGTCCATTTACCACAGATGAGAGAAGAGAAGAATTTTAACTTGAAGAGAAGGTGGGGGGACTTTCCTATCACTGTTTCCACATTTGTCCTTGGTTTCTGCAGCACTGTTCCCAGCTGCCAGCTGCAGGAGAGCAGTCTGTGCCTTTGTGCACACTTACAATAGTAAGTGCCGTGTCCTGGGATTGCTCTCTGCCTCTGCATTCTCAAGATAATTATTTTCACTTTTTGACATTTTTAGTCAGAAATGAAAGTGGCCAAGCACATTATTAAATTTGGCCTCAGTTTCAAGAAAGGGATGATGTGGGTGTGTCTGACCATAACTACAATGAGGAGATAGCTGTTTCTAGAAGTGTCAGCTTTTATTTTTGAGACAGCCAAGTTGGCAGATACTCTTGGCTTTTACTGCACAATTCATGTGAAATGCAAAAATAAAATTAAAAAAATAATAAAAGAAAGAAGAAATTTAACTAGTGCTGCCCAAGAAAACCAGACAGACACACATGAAAAAGGAATGATGTACTATATAAAGCATTAAATACATGCACGCACACAGAGGCAGGACTCTGCTTTATAGGATTTGAACCATATGCACAACTACACTACACATGCACACGCACTAACTCACACCAATAAATCATTTTAGCCAGACTATCTGTCTGGTGTGTGGAACAGAAACACACTTATGAAATCTATTTTCTTATTTTAGCAGCAGGCTAATAATTGATAAAGAGCCAGACCAGGGGCTCTGAGTTTTATAGACAGATATACAAGGCTGCTGTTCTCCTCCTGTGTGCCTTGCCCCTTCTCTTTCCTGCAGCAGCTGCAGCCTGAGACCGAGCAGAGCCCCTTCCTGACTGGCACAGACTGGGCTCCTCAGCAGCTGCCCAGCAGCCCTTCCAGGGCAGGGCAGATCTCCTGATTTAGCTAAGGCAACAAGAAAGAAGTAGCCTGTGGTGTGACTCAACAGAGGCAGGAGTCAGCTGTGTATACGGGCCTGGTCTTGTGTGGGCAGTAGTGGCTGCTGGCTCAGTCCCTTGGGTAAGGTCTGGACACAGGGATGTGCTTCCAACATGGTCCCAAGCTTCGCTCAGCAGCATCCTGGCAGACAGCATTGGGGTGGGGTTGGCAGTGAGATCTCACTGTAAGGACAGTGTGGGCAAAACAGCAGAAGCAAAAATGCCCTGTTGGCCCTTCTGAAGCTGCCCCCACCACCTCTGGAGACACTTGGAGGCAGGGAAGCATGGTCAATACCAGTGAAAATAATGGATTACTCTGAGCACCAGGGCTTCCTTCCCTCCTCTGCATGTTGCTTGCATTACAGTATCAACCCCAGATGCTGTATCAATGAGATGATTGTCTGCAGTTTATTTTTCTAGGTTTTTTTCCCCTCTGTCTCTTTTCTGTGTGGACTGTTCTCCACCTTTCCCAAACAACCTGTAAAGCAAAATTTAGCATCTCTCAGTGCTAACCCATTTCTGGATGCTGGTGTGACTCCTCTGGTCTGTTGGCTTTGGGCATCTGCTGGCAAAGGGGCAGATCAGGTAGAGGAGACCCAGGCTGGATCTGGGCCAAGTGGAGGAGAGATGCCACACCGTGGGACCACCCATCCCAGGCTGTGTACTGGCCTTGGAATAACTTCTCCTGAATGACCCTGTGCTTCCTCTGAGTGGTCAGCTCAGACTGGCTGCTTCTCCCAGCTTTTTGTACTGTCGTCTTCTCCCCACTCTCCCTCTTAACTCACTGCTGACTCTTCATTCTTTTGATGTACAGTCAGATCATGGGAAAAAAAAAACCAAACCAAACCAAAACAAAAAAACCAAAAACAAAAACAAAAAAAACCCCATAGACTTAAAATATATTGAAATTGTGGGAAAAAAATAGTGAAACACAACCCACTCTCAAATTATTTCCATATTACTTGTCATAACTAAGGGGCAACCCTTTTTCAGGCGATTCCATTTTTTTTGTGTTTGGAGTCCGGCCACTTAATATCCTTACATTAAAGGACCACAACTTGCTCCTCAGACTCTTTTGACAGGCAGAACAGGGATAAGCCCCACTTTGGTGAATCTCACAAAACAGAGAACGTATTTACTTCAGGGCCTGGAGCCTGCCAAGTAAGCCTGCCAACAGGAGGTGTTGCTGGCTTGGAAAGAGTATTTACCAGGCTTCCCACTAACAGAAATACCTGATGCTTGTAATGGTCTTCCTCCTGTTAGGCTGTAAGGAGTCCAAAGCTCGGGGGAGGCTGCTTTGTTTGGGCTAAGCCCTGCACAAAAGCAGCCGGAGAGAGAAGCTGCACTGCAGGTTCTGATTTTCACTAATTGCATCTGCCTTGATTTTCTCCCCCGCATCATTCATGTGTAAAAGGACTGGAGCTGCCTCAAGGATATGCCTCTGATTCCAAGACAGCTGGAATGCAGTGTTCAACTTCAAGAAGGCAGTTGTACCATGCACACCCTATTGAGTAAAGGGGAAAAAATCTGAGTGCTACCAGAAAACTGGCTTCTCCCCTTCCCTACAAGGTCTTCTGCAACCCATCATCAAAACAAAAAGAAGTGAAACTTCAGTTCTAGATTCTGAAAGCTGTTTTAGCTATCCAATTATCAGTGAAACCATCAAGATTTAAAAGTTAAACTGCATTTAAGATAACAATCACTTCAGATTATGCTTCCATTACAATGGCACCAAAGTGCTTGAGAGCATCTCTGAAGGGCGCTCTCTCTGGGGGACTTTCCTTCTAGGGGCAGTACTACATACCTCAATTCCTTGCTGATCTACACAGGCAGTCACCACTTCTACTAGGTCTGCACAGCAAGGTTTGTTCCAGGTTAGCTTCACTTTTAAACCCCATCACTCATGAAATGATGACTTGTGCCCAACAGGGCTCTCTCCCTGGGGGACTTTCCTTCTAGGGGCAGTACTACATACCTCAATTCCTTGCTGATCTACACAGGCAGTCACCACTTCTACTAGGTCTGCACAGCAAGGTTTGTTCCAGGTTAGCTTCACTTTTAAACCCCATCACTCATGAAATGATGACTTGTGCCCAACAGGGCTCTCTCCCATAGAGCAGAAAGCAGTTCAGTTTGTAACTGGAGTGTGTTTGTGCTCCTTTGGGTATGGGAGGTCTATACTGTGCCGGGGCTGTGGGAATGTGCCAGCTGAGTAGAGATACCACACACTGGGATTGAGGAGAAACAGAATTCCTTGCACATCAGTGCTGATATTTTAATATTAAATCATTGCAAATTATGATGATTGCAGAGTACAGACCTTGGCATCTGCTTCTACCTTGGCATCTGCTTCTAGCCCGAGAGGAAAGGGCAGAGAAGCAAGGCTCTGTCTTTAGCTTGTGTCCTCTGAGCTGGAGTTTTCCTACTCAGTTTTTGACTGCCATCAGCAGAGATGTTACACTGAGCACCTATAGTTTGTGCAATGCGTACCAGCTTCATCTGCCTTCAAACGTAGTAACCCTATTAACATCTTCAAACAGTTTGATCTAGGAATTTTAAGGGGAACTTTACCTTCTAATCCAAAGCTACATTTGGTTGAGTTTGGCCCTGTATGTGGGAAAAAACTCTTGGAGAAGCACAGTAGTTACTGTACAGACACAGCTGCTGTTTTTCCAAATGAAACACAGTATTTCATCTGTTTCAATGATGTTTTAAGTCAAATCAATTTGGCCCATGAGTTGCTCTGTATTTTGCCACATTTGAATTTTGTGTTTAGAATCCGGGCTGGTAAGTTAAGAATGACAACAACATGTCTGAAACAAGAAGAAATTAACTCTATTTATCCCAACACAAGAGGAATTATGAAAGACTCGTGGAGCCAAATATCAAGCAGGCTTTGGCATGCATGGAATACATTCAGGAGACTATAGAGTTTGGCAACAGAGAAATGCCAAGGAGCTGGGAGGAAGGCTGTGTAGAAAGCAGATTCAGGCTTTTGCTGTGGTGGGGAGATTTGATGAAACAAGCCATCTTAGGAGGGGACTAGATCTGGTGTAGGTGCCTGGACCTGTGATAACCATGTGCCCAGTACAGACATTGATGTGTAGCACACTGGCTGTGACAAGTGGGCTGGACTGCAATTACTCGCTCCAAAAATGAAATGGTTAAGACAACTGCAGAGCTATCATGGACAGAGAAGTATGTGACATCTTACCAGCTGAAATATTTGAGGCCAAACATAGTTACTCATTGGGAGCTCTGCCATTAAGCTCCCTCTCCCCTGGTATTTATGATTAACACTTTGAAACATCTGCATTGCCTTTTTGACTCACAAGAATTCCAGTTAAAGGGAACAAACTTTCTGTAGCAAAGTTTCTGACTGCCAAAAAAGAGAAGATTTACAGAGCAGCTGTCTCTTACCCTGTTCTCTTCCCAAGGCAGTAAAACAGCCTTTGGAAAGAAGTTGTTCTCCAGCACCCCTGCTCATAGCTCTGTGCCCAGAGATCTCCCCATACGTTGCCAAATACTAATAGGGCACCAGTCCCTCTCAGGCTCCCAGGCTTCTGGAGACACATGTGAGGGGGCAGTGACCCTACATGTGTCACACCCACACCCACACACCGACACCCCCACTCACACACACACACCACCCTCTTTGCAGCATTAGCTTCAGGATGCCTGGCAAGGTTGATGGGCTCTACCTTAGAACAGCTAGTATGGAGGCACTTCCCAAACTCAGGTTTTGGTCAAAGCTCCCAAGAAAGGGAAAGCAAGGTTTGTAGAAGATGAAATAGAGACACATGAGTGCAGAAAGCACATGAAAAGTAAAAAGTAAATGATTTTTTCCTTTTAACAAACTCTTCCCAATTAAAAGGAGGGGAAAGCAGAAAGTACTTGAAATTAGGTCCTGTGGTTGCAGAACCACTTTTCTGAAATACAGATCTCTCAAGTATCAACTACATTGCAGAATGACTAATTGTGGGGTGACTAATTCCTGTCTCCCCTCCAAAATTATTACTTCACAGTAGTGAAGAAAACATGCCATAAAGATGCTGTTATTGCATCACTCACATTTATTTGCATTGAGAAAGACTGAGCTTTTTGCAGTACTTGTCTGATTACCAAGAGATGCTTCTTCCATGCCAGAAAAAGAAAAGACCACTTAGTTTTCACAGTTCATCCTGGACAGTTGTAAAGGTGTTTGGTGAAATGCCTCAGGGCTGGGGAGATTGCTTTCAAGCAAAAAAAATCCCACAGACAACAAAACAAAACAAATCAAAACAAAACACACACACACACACACACACACACACAAATAAAAAAAAAACCCAACCAAAAAAAAAAACAAAAAAAAAACCCAACCAACCAAACAAACAAAAACCCCCCAAAACCCAAACACCATTCCTCCCCCCCGGAAAAAAGAATTGGGGGGTAGGGAGATGGCAGAAGCAGATGGATATTCAGATTGACAGAAAATGAAAACCTGCCTTCATCTTGCTTTCATTAGTCTTCATTATGTGACCACGACATCTTTAATTGCTGCCCTGCATACATAAGTAATAAAAATGTAAAATGTTTAAATGAACTGTGGCTCCCAAAGCCATTATAAAAGATTAATGATGAGTACTATTTGCTAACTTAAACGTCTTCAAGAAACACATCTGAGCAGCCCTTGTGGCTAAGGTGATATTAGAACAATATTTGCTGGACTACTTGTCTCAACCCATTATGCCCCTAGCTTTGATGGTTTTGATTATTCTATCTTTAGCTAGTCTGAATTCTAGACATATTTGATTACAATTTATGCATTCCTGACAAGTTATCCCACTCCTGCAATCCAAAGAAAGAGTCTTCAGGTACTCATAATCATATTCTGTCTTCAAGAATTGCTGATGCTTGCTTTGATGGCTTTTACTGCCAATGTTGTTGAATGTATAGTTTATTAGTAGCGCTCCAGAAATTACTGCGTGAATTAATACACTATCCAGCTGAAGGGAAAATTACACAACCTTTTCTATTTAAATTGGAATCAGTACCAAGACCCATCTTTGAACTACAAGTTTCCCTTGAGGGGCACAGATTTGACTCTGAATGCAAATGTGAGAAAGAAGCTTTATTTTTAAACTGGCACCAAAGCAAAGCCAAGTTTTGACATAGTTTTGGCCATCCACCTCTCCTTTAAGTTAGAAACCCATCCTCAGGGTAAAGCAAATGCTCAAGAAGAAGTGAAGGTACCAGCTCTTGTCTTCTCACTGCTACCATTCACTGTTTCTTTGATGTTTTACCAATATATTTGCCATTGCATCTATTTGTTACAAAGAACTGTAAGGCAGAGACAGCCCATTAGCTTCTGCATCCATGCTCTGCACACAGAGCAGAATAGGTTCCAAGAGCTGTACAGCCCATGTCTACTCCACCCACTGGAGTGAGCCCAGCTTTGGGATGAGCCTGGCTAGCAGCTTTTCAGTGTGCCGCTCTCCGAATGGAGCAAAGGCTCAAATCATGCCTGAACATTGCACATATAGCCAACAGAGCAGAGGTAGGATGACAGAACTAAGGCAACTTTCTGATTTTCTGCCTCTTTTGTGCACAGGCAACCATCAACATTTCACAAAAGCACAAACAGCTTTTCCATGGATAAGCATCTCCCTTGTGAAGTCATCTTGATTTTCTTGACAGCTACACATCTATGGGAATCAAGAGACCTGCAGGGAAGTTGAACTTCGGTGTGGTGTACTCTGATATTTGTCTTCCAATCCAATTTTTGGATAATACTAACAAATTTGGGAAGACTCATAAAACTTGATACTTTGTGACATAAGCCACATTCTTGCTATTTAGGATTGCACTAGGATTTTCACAACTGGCAAGAATTTGCTGGCTGCAGATCTTCGGTATGCCATCCTTTCCAACATCACTTGTGGAGGCCAAAAACTAGATTGATGGACCACTAAATGATATATTTCTATGTTAGTTTCTGCTTTAGTTCTGCTCATCTCGCTATATTGCACTCAGTGTTGACTTTCATAACACAGTCTCCTCTGCCAGGAGTGGACTATATTGACTACTTAAGATCTTCCAAGCCTTCACCTGGTCTCCCACAATATGATGTCCAAATTTTCCCATTTCCCATTCCACTCCCATTAGCTCTC